>NW_007728646.1:22002-133760 GCF_000696425.1 Galeopterus variegatus | reverse complement strand
TGAGAGAGGGAGGGATGGGGAGAGAGAGAGAGAGAGAGAGGGAGGGAGGGAGGGTAGGAGAGAGGGAGGGACGGGGAGAGAGAGAGAGAGAATTTTAAATGATATATGTTTTTTTCACTATCAAAGCTGGGTCTTAGTGTTCTTTAGGTTGAATGAAGACATTATTTGGGACCCTCAAACCTACAAAAGTTCCCCATGTTGTCTTGATTGGGGCTGCTAAGGGTACCCAATGCTCCAGAAGGTTCATCTAACATCTGCAAACTCATTACTAATTACAGTGTGGTCCACCCATATGGCATTTGAAAGCTATCATATGTCTAGACAGAGTGTGTATACCCTAAAGCCATCAAACTGTGTTTAAGAAGACACTTGTTTGAAGTAGACAAGCCACATTCTCCTGAGTATTTTGTTTATGGAAACGAGACATAATTCAGTCCAAAAAGAGGAAAGAGCTTGTTTTCCAACCACTGAATCAGAACCTGCAGACCTGGTGTATGACTCAATTTCTCCATCCACGAAATCAGTACTAATGGTATCAGCAGGCTCCCTGCGGATGCTGCGAATGCTAATAAGAGCATAACATCTGTGAAGAATGTTGTACTTCCTGGGGAAAAAAATATGCCATTTTCTTTCTTTTCCTGAGAAGCAACAGCTGTCTTTGTCAGTCAAATGCCCCCCAAACCTCCTTGCCTGTGGGCTGGGAGGAACTGTGGTGAAGGCTGAGCAAGGTCCCAGAGTGGGGCTTCTCAGGGTGCACAGTGGAGAGAGAGACAGTGCAGGGAGGGCAGGTAAGGTCTCTGCGATCCCTTTGTGGGTGGAGGTGGATATGGGCACATGCAGGGGGTAGAGAGATGAGAGAGGAAGAGCCCTGAGGCTGCGTTCAGTTAGCAGGGGATTATCTGATGGCCAGTGTCAGGTTCTCTGATACTTCCTTTTATAGGCACCATCCCAACATTTGTGGGTCCAGGGCAAGAGTACACACAAAGGCTCACACACAGAATGTCTGAATTTGTAATTGTTATCAAATAAGATGTGCCAGTGGACTGAACTGAGCTCCACCCAGGGCTCTGCAGCCCATTTCCACGAGATCCCTCCAGTGACCCCAAGGCTAGTGGGCCCAGAGATCTGCGGGGGCAGCGCAGGCCACTGCCGGGCTGAGTCCACCTGAAGCCAGGATGGAGCCTGGCCTGGACACGTTTCCCAGGCAGCTTTGGCGAGAGTCTTCCTCTTCCCCAGGCCTCACTTTTCTGGTAGGATTTTCAGGCATTCTTAAGCAGAGGAGAGAGAGGGGACGCAGGCAGCACTTTGGGTGATTTGCTAGTGACCAGCTTTAAACAAAGGCAGCCACTCTGGTTGTGACTCCTTCTCCGCTACACTCACTCCTGTCCCTGCAGGACACACGCTCGGGCTCCCAGTTCAAACTCTCCTTTTGGCTCAGTTACTGAAATTTCGAAAATGTTCAATGGGATTGAACCTTTTGTGTGTGTGTTTGGGTGTCCATAAGGTACAGAGGTCTGGTTGAGGGGTGGCGGTACACTTCCACCCACCTCCTATAGACCCAAATCACAACCAACTCATCTCTCATCCTTGCAGCCTCTAGAAACAATCAGAACTTAACAAAGCCCCTGATATCTGCTCTGACTCTGAACACCTTCCTTCAGAGGAGCTTTTTCAGGCTTAGAGTTGCCCAAATGGCTGAGACAGTGCTGGTGCAGTTGACTTCTTGGCCTAAATGCATTTGTCCACTTCTTTTCCCACTTTGTGTCCAGCTCAGCTGGCTGCAACAGGACCCCTGTCCCACAGACAGCTGGACCTCTGTAAGTGGTTGGCTCCAGGGCAATCTGCCTGTGGAAGGACGGTTCTCAGGGGCACCTCAGGCAGAGGTATCTTGGCATTCTTCTTGGTAAATTTGACTGGTTACAGGATAACATCCCTGAAATGCAATCGGGCCTTGCATTCCTGTTTGCTTCACAGCCAAAGTCCACCACTCACCATCCAGGGGGTGGGCAAGAGGGCAGGGATGGCCCCAGTGCAAACGCATCTCCACGACTGGGAAAATGACTCAATGGATGTTTTCTCTGATGAAAGAGCAGGCAGCAGAAGCTGTCTGAGAGATGATGAATAACCTGTGATTTGGAGTGCCCCTTTCTCTTCCTGCCACCATTTTCTTCTAAGGGTTTCCATCAAAGGTGCCAGTCTGCATGTATAGGTATGCTTCATGGTTTCTTTTTTATTTTTATTTTTGAAATAACTTACATGCAGTAAAATGCACACATCTTAAGTGTACAACTCAATGAATTTTTACATGTGTATATACCTGTTACCACCACTTAGATCAAGATACAGAACCTTTCCAGCTCCCCAGAAAGTTCCCTCATGTCCTCTCACAGCATGACTCTCCAAAGGTAACTCTTATTCTGACTTTTATCACTATAGATTAGTTTTGCCTGTATGGTATTTGAACTTCACATAAATGGAATCATGCAGTGTGTACTCTTTTATGTCTGGGTTCTTTCACTCACTGTGAGACTCACTGTACTGCTGTGTATATTACTAACCATTTTTCATTACTGGGTTGTATTCAATTATATGAATCTACCACAATTTATTTATCCATTCTACTGATGATGGACATTTGGACTGTTTTCAGTTTATGGCTATTACAAATAAAGCTGCTTTCTTCATAGCTTCTTAGTTAACACTTTTCTAATGCTTACTATATACTAAATTCCAGGTACTTTGCAAGTATTAAGTCACTTAATATTCACAATAAACCTAGAGTAGGTATTATTGATATCCCCATTTTACAAGTGAGTGAACTGAGGCATAAAGAGGTTAAATAACTTCCCAAGAGACTCTAGAAAGTAGTCTGTCTCTATGGCTTGCCCTCTTAACCACCATGCTATACAACTGCCTGCACTAGTTAAAACTATAAGCCAAACCACTTAGCTGTATGACCTTGGGAAAGTTTCTTAATCACACTGTTTCCTTATCTGCAAACAGGAGATAACAACAGTACCTCCATTTGAAGGGTTATTGTGAGGACTGAATAAATAATCCATGTAAGGCAGATATTTGCTTGGTTAATCCAAAAGCCATTTCCGATCCCCTTCTTGCCTGCCTCCTTATAGAGGCTATAAAAGTTAAATTCTCCCTTTCTGGCCTCCTTTGCAGCTAAGTGTTGTCCAAGTGCCCCAGTTCTGTGCAATAAGATTGATGGAACATAGGCTAAGAGACTTCTGGAAAAGCTTTTGCCTTCTTATAAAAGGAATGTAAAGGAAAGGAGAACTCTCTTGGTGACTACTCTTTCTCTCTCCTTCCTATCGAATCCAGATGTGATGTCTGGCATAGGGGTAGCCTTCTTGTGAAGCCAAGGATGAAAATCAACCCACTAAGGAAGATGAAAGTGAAAGAGAAAAAGAGAGTGATGATACTGTTGATCTGCCAAGCCAGGCCTGGCAATGCCTATCTCCAGACTTCCTGTTAAATATAGGATATATACCTTCTTGTAAAGGCATTGTAGGTCAAGTTTTTTATAACTCGCAATATAAATGATAGGCCATGTAGAAAGCTTATCACAATGCCTGGCATATAGTAATAGTTCAATAAATATTAGGCTAGCATAATGACCTTAGTCTAATTGGAAACTGGACCCAAATGCACTCATCTTCATTAATCTGCTAATGATTTTCAAAAGGTACTTTGCAGGTACTATCAGAGAGACAGTATTACTCCCCATGGGATCAGCTGTGAGCCTAGGGACAGAGTGCTTCCCACATTCTTCAACAAAGCAATAGGCAGCTGGACCCATGAGCATCCACGAGGTACTTTTTGGGCTGATGCCTGTGAAAGTTGAGCTGCCTCACATACCCACAGAATGCATCAGAAAGGGGGAAAAAAAACCCCAACTAAATGTGATTTGTATTTTTCCACTGTATTAAAAAAAGTCTAGAAACTTTCGGGAACAGTGTTCAAAATGAGACTTGATAAGAAGTGCATTAGGCAGAGAGGCTGCAGTAGGCTGGCAAGCCCAGGACATAGCACTCAGTGACAATCAGGGACCCACACCTTGTTATTTTTAGACTAGCTGGCCTGCCTTTATCTGTGCTAGAGCACACTCACTAGAATGGCATCCTACTATTATTATAAAATTTTAACCATCACTTAGCAGTTTATTTTTTAAAAATTCTATTGGACTTTTGTTTGTTTAGGTCTAATTCGACAACTACATATGGAGTGCCTGCTATGAGAAAGGTACCCATGTATCTAAATGACATGGAGGAAGACATACTGGAAGACAGGTATGTGTGTTTTTATACTTCATATTCATTCCCATTGACTGCTGCAATCGGCTCTATTTTTCCCTTGCGTATGTTGATGCTTGATGTCTCCCACACCTGACCTTTCTGAGTAAAGGCTCCTAATATTGGGACAGTTATGTTTCCTTCCCTACCACCTCTTCTCCACACAGATAATCTGTTTTATCAAGTATGCTGGAAGGACTTGGATAAACAAATAGGGGAAAGGGATTTGTAAGCAACTAACCAACACACCAATATAATTCATTCATTAATTATAAATTATTAATTCATTCAGTAAGTATGATTTCTGCCCTTCAGTTCTCTTTCTGCCTCTTTAACTCTCTTCCAAACTGCAGACTTTAAAACTTACAGTGTCAAGATGTAGTTCTTAGACTCTGAAGATTGCTGTGCTCTACAGACATCTAAATGAGCATGAGGTTTGCTGCTCCCTTGCGTGTTCCAGGCTGGAAGTGCTGTGGCAGAATTGGGAGCTCTGAAATCCCTGTCTGGCTTTTGTGAGTCTTGAGGCCATACTTCCTTGGACAAGCTGCTTCTCCTCTTGCAGATCCAGTTCCCCTGCTATTAACTCTCCTACCCGTCAGGGACCCTCAAAGCTATACTTGGCTTCTCTGCTAAGAGGGGCTATTTTCAAAACTAGGATTGGGTAGAGGATGGAGGCTGTGGATAGAAACATGTTGTGTGGCAGGAACCAACTTATTACCAGAGACTCTGGGAGAGGGCTTTGCATTTTATTTTCTCCTGGAACATTTACCAAGACCTGGTAGGTTGTCAAAAGTAGGCAGATCATGCTAGGGGAGAAGGAAACTTGTTCCCATTCTTTCCCTGAATAAAGAAAGACAGCTGGAGAATGGGCACTCAGTCATCAGGGCGTTAGAGTAACACGTGCATGCCTGCAGCTCACACAAAGATACGAAGAGATAAAGCTAAGGTGGGACAAAACTTATTTCCAGTTTAGGTTTATTAAGCTAACCTATCAATTTTGTAGGAGTGAATTCCCTCTGAAAAAATGTTCCTCATAATGAACTAAATCAGTTGAAATTAATATGGGGAACCATGCTTTATGTAAGAGATGTGGGTAATGAATTTTAATCAAATACTTTGTGACAAGGGAACTGGCTGTTTGAAGAAACTCCATGGTGAATCCTTATTTAATGTGACTCATTACCTCCTAATTTGTCACCTGTATAAGAAGCGTTCAGATTTTTAATTTGCCTAAAAATCTAGATTCTCATGCTTTTGTTACCCAACACAGTCACACTGCTCCAGAAAGAAGCAATTTATTTTCCTTATTCACAGAGTTTGCAACTCTGGTTAAAATAACATAAGTCACTACTTGGGTACACACAGCCACATAAACATCATCTGTACTGTTTCATTTGTTAACCAACCTCCAACTGCTGCTACCCTCAGTATCTCTCAAACGCCTGCAGCACAGCCACCTCTGCTAAAGAAAGTGTCAGCAACACCAACTGGGAGGTGTCACTGGCACTGTTATTGGAGTACAGCAGATTGTGATGAAAATCTTTGGGATCCATTAAAATGCTACTCTGCAGCCACTGCTGATGGATGCTATTAAACACATCAATCTGGAAGAATTGGACAGAATACGGTGAAATGAGCTAAGTCGGGTGAATTGTGGAAGTGGCATAAAAATTGGCTCTGTTGATAGCTCAACTCAAAGAATAATTTTGCTTTTGGTATACTTATTTAGAATAAATTTCTAAGTGTTGATGCTTAGAAAAAAATTATTCAAAAAATAACTGCCCATTTGAAACCTTATGAATCACTTTTATAATATATTCCCATGTTCCCTCTGGCAGTGTGGGGATTATACAGTGACATCCCAAATACACACATGTTCAGTTTGAGGAAGAGTCAGCTCTACTACATGGCTTTATTTTAAAAGTGGTTCTCAGATCTAAATATCCAGCTTTGTGTTCTCTCCTATGTTCCAGACCTCTATCTCCAAATGCCTTTTGATCTTAACACTCAAATTAAGTCTAACATCTGGTTTATCTTTCCCCATCAATCCAGCTCTTTTGGGCTTCCCTTATTTCTGTCATCACCCTTTCCCTTTCCTGAATTTTAATCCAAAGTCAAATAGCCCACAAGAGGCAAAGCTAGGGTTTGGGCTCAGATATGTCTGACTATTCCAGTAATCCTGTGGGTCTTTTTATAAGGAGGATCCTATTCTTACAGACACGGGGGCTACTAAAGGAAGCACTTTGGTTGCACCATGTGAAATATTAATCTACACATGAACACACACATGCACACAGTCTTTTAAGTGACCCATCAAAAAGGAAGAACTTTTTCTGCCCAGCCAAACATACAAACATAGCTACCCAGAAGGGGTAAATACCCAGAAGGGGTATTTTATGGTCTACTCTTTAGGCCATAAAATAGATGTCCACACATTCTTTGGCAGGAACTATCTGCCAGCCAGGCTATTGACACACCTCTCCAGTTCAGAGGCTGCTTTTAGCATGACAGATTCAGATCTCACCCTAAGAGAACTTATCAACTGTTCTTTGGGTCTCTGTGAGCTGAAGCACAAGCTCTTGTGCTTGGTATGGCTATGCGGCTGTAAATGCATTCATAGCCCCACAACCCACGTCTTCATCCAGAAAATCTACCTTTTACTAAGTCCTTATCAAATAATGATGTGTAGAAAAGCCAAAATTATTCTTTGCAAGATCAGAAATAGCATTTCTATTTCCTGTGTAAATAAATCAAGAGCATTTCAGCTTCTGCTCCTCTCTCCAAAACCTACCCTTTGTTCACTACCTAAGTAAGCAACAGCACACAAAAAAAGATACAAGTGAACTTTCTGAAGGATGCAGAATAAGTTAATTCTCTGTGTATGATTGTACGCATTACCTGCAGAAGAGTATGTCTGGTAATAATTTCGATTTCTATTTTACTGTAGTAAAGCAAAAATCATTCTTGGTAAACTCTACTCAGCAAAGAGTGGAAAGCAAAATTTTCTAAGAGAAAAGTGGTAAAACCACCAGGAATTAGCAAGTCTGAGTCTCTAGCCTAATTTTCAATGAGCCGTGATCCCATCTTTCCAGCTACACACAGGGCATTGCTTCTTGGATGACATTTTATCACCAAATTCAGCGGGTAAATCTAAACCAAGCAACTCCCCACCATCTACCTCTAAAAGAATTTTCTAAAATGCTCCCTAGTTCTGCTAATGGTGCTACTCTGTTTTTATGTTTTCAAAGAAAGTTTGATTTCATTCTCACTTTTGTTTTTTATATTCTATGAAACTCAATCCTTATTTATTCATCAATTAAAAAATTACTTAGAGCCCACCATGTAGCTGCCAGGAACCATGCTAAATGTTGGGAATAAAATAATGAATAAAGTCACTGCCCTTGCTAATATTCAGTGGAGTTAGCCAGTTATCAAGCCTGAGGTTAGAAGCAGTAGAATTAACGATGGCACAGGGTTCTGCCCAAGCACGTCAGAGCGGGCCTAAGGCAGATGCAGGTCAGGGTGTTAGAAAAGGAGGGTGAACAGAATTTCCAACTCAAAGAGCATCATGTTCAAAATCTCTGAAATGAGAGTATAAAGTATTATGTCTGGAACTTAGAAATGGGGAGGAGTGGGAGACAAAGCTAAAGAAATCCTTAGGGACCAGATCGTGTAGGGCTTTCTAAGACTCATATGAGCTTTGGGCTTTATCTCAGTGCCTTTGAACTGGGGGGTGATGCAATCAGCTTCATGCTGTTGGAAGGTCACTCTGGGAGGGTGGAGAACTGATTGGAGGATGGCATGTCTGGAGACAGGGAAAGCAGCTACATGCTGCTGCAGAGAGGAGAAGACACTGTCCTGTACTAAAGGGGTGGCCAAGGGGAGAAGTGAATGCACTCAGGCTCTCCCTTGGACTTGGCTCCTTCTTTGACGGCACTCTCAGTACTTATCATAGGACCCATGCAGAGTGAACGCTTGAGGGGCTGCAGAGCATATGCGGCACCTAGAGCCTGACCTCCCTGTTCAAACCCTGACTCTGCTCCTCATTAGCTCTGAGACCATGGGCAAGGCATTTAATCTCTTGGTGCCTCGATTTTCTCAAATGTAAACTAGGGATAATAATGATACCATATACATTCCATAGTAAAAACATACTACATGGATAGTTAATGCATGTAAGCACTTAGAACAAAGCCAGGCACATAAGAAACACTCAGTAAATACTTATTATTATTATTAAATGTGTTTGGGATTGTACTGCCATTTCCTTTATTCACAATCGCACCACATCTACCCAGTCTACCCCATGATGGCATTTTAAATAATCTTCCTGCCACATTCTTCCTCTGCCTAATTCTACTCTGCACATACTTCTAGATTAAACTTCAAAACATCTTTTATGATGTCACTCTCCTATTCTGGATCTTATAAGCCTTCCAATTAAGTCCCAAATCCTTAATCTAACATTCAAAACCCTTCCTTAACCTGGTCATATTTACTCTTCTCCACGCTTATTTCACCGTACAGTCGTACGCCAGGGTACACCCTTTTGTTTTCCAAGAATATAAATTAGCAGGGAGTTTCATGTAATATATGCTTTGGCTTATGATGCATTTGTTCACATTTATGGGAGCTATTTTGGACTGTGTACCTCCCAAGTGGCTGAGTGCCAGGGGACAACAGCCCCTATGAGGTCATCTTCCCAGTGGTGAGGTATTCCCAGTATTCTTGGTTGGCAAGTTCATACTAGTGACAGTCCTATACATCATTTGCATTGCTTTTATTGATTTATTTGGTCTTTTGTGGGCTAAAAAAGGACAGTAAAAGTTTAATTGTATGGTATTCAATCTCCATAAATGAGCTTAACAAAGGCATTCAGTCTCATCATGGAATAATTAGTAAAGGGAAATTGCCTTGGAAGGCCATGCCATGACAGCTAATGACATCAACTAGAGTGATAGTGTCCATTTTAAGGGGATTTGGTACTGTTTTAGTACAAGTGGCTTAATTTGGGGGCTCAAGATGCATCAACATCTCTTGAAATTAATAGTAATTATGTTTTAGACTTATAGGAATCTGCCTTATGGGGGTTTTCAGTGAGAAATTACCCTTGCAAGAGAGAGGAAGACCACTTTCTTTAAAAGAAATACTCTGCTTAGATGGGGACCAACTTGTTCTTGCTCTCCACACCCCACACCAATTCCTGCTTCTTGGCCTTGCTGATATTCTGCCCTCTGCCTTAATGCCCTCCCTACATTTCTTCTGACATTTTATCAAAGCCCAACTGTATTGCTAGGTGCTCTGTCCTCTGTGAAGTCTTTCGTAATAATTAGAACTCACATTGACCTTTCTCTTTTCTGAACTTCTGTTGTCTGTTCCTTATACTTTTATTTATGTCTTTTTTGAGGTACAATTTATGTACAACAAACAGCACGTTTAAAGTATACAAAACTGATGAGATTTGACATATATACTCCTATGGAACTGTCACCATAATCAAGACAATGAACAGACCCTTCACTCTAGAAAGCTTCCTGGTGCCCCTTTGGAATCCTGCCCTTCACACCCAGCCCTTTCCCCAGACAGCCATTGATCTGCATTATGTCACCAAAAATAAAAAAATTGTCATACATCTCCTTTCTTCATTTGTTATAAAATCACAATCCATTGTTATTACTTTTGCCTTAAACACTCAATCATCTTTTAAAGATATGTAAAAAGTAAGGGAAAAAAGCATTTTTCAATTTTCCCTATAGATACTTCCATTTCCTGTGTCCTCGTGGTTATACATCACTGCATAACAAATTACCCCCAAACTTAGTAGCTTAAGACCATATTCATTATTTCACAGTTTCTGTGGGTTGGGAATTTGGGTGTAGTTTAGCCAGGTCCTGTCTCAGGATCTCTCACAAAACTGCAAACAAGGTGTCAGTCAGGGCACAGTCACCTCGAGGCTCAGCTGAGGAAGGAACTCCTTCTAAGCTCGTTCAGATGGCGGTTGGCAGGATTCAGGTCCAGGTGAGCTTTTGGACTGATGCCCTCAGTTCTTCATGGCTGGTGGCCAGAGGCCACTCTTAGTTCTTTGCTACATGGGCTTCCTCATGTGCTTATAATATGATAGATTGCTTCATTTGAGTGAGCAAGCAAGAGAAAGAGAGAGTGTGAGCAAGATGGAAGTCACAGTCTTTCATAACCTAATCTCAGAAGTGACATCTTATCACTCTTGCTGTGTTCTATTCATTACAAGCAAGTCTCTGGTCTGTCCCACACACAAGGGAAGGGGATTATACCAGGACATGGGGATCATTAGGAGCTGTCTAGATACAGTCTGCTCCTGCATCTTATTTCTACTTATGTTAGAATGCTCACAACACACTGTTATTATTTTTGTTTTAAAAAGACAATTCCTGGAGCACTTCATTCCTTTGTTTAGATCCAAATTTCCATCTGGTATTATTTTCCTTCTGCCTGAAGGATTTCTTACATTGCTTGTCTACAGATGGTACGTTCTTTCAGATTCTGCATGTCTGAAGAAGTCTTTGCACGTTTTTTTTTAAAGATATTTTTGCTGGGTACAGAATTCTAAATTACATATTTGTTTTCTTTCAGTACTTTAAAGCTGTTGCTTCACTGTCTTCTTGCCACCCTTGTGTTGTTTCCAGTGAGAACTCCCCAGTTGCCCTTATTTTTGTTGTTCCATATTTTTCCCCACCTCGGGCTGCTTTAAAGACTCTCTTTTTCATTAGTCTTAAACAATTTGATTAAGATATGCCTTGATAAAGTTTTCTTTATGTTTCTTTCACTTGGGTTTGTTGAACTTCTTGAATTTCTAAATTTTTAGTTTTCATTAAATTTGGAAAAATTTTGGCCATTAGGTCTTCAAATATTTTTTCTGTACCTCCCTTTCCTCTGAGGACATGTATATTAGGCCACTTGAGGTTGTCCCACAACTCTGCTGCTTTGTTGATTTTTTGTATTTTTTCTCTATTTTATTTTGGAAATTTCCGTTCTGTCTTCAAATTCACTGTTTTATGTTATGCAATATCTAGGTTTTGTTAGTCCCACTCAGCGTATTTTTCATAGTTGACATTGCATTTTCTTTTCTAGAGGTTTGAATTGGGTCTTTAAAAAACCTTCCATATCTCTTCTTGACATGTTCATGCTTTCCTCTATCTTCTTGAACATATGGAGTATATTTATTATAGTTACTACAATGTTCTTTCTTACTAATTCTATCACCTGTATCATTTCTGGATCAGGCTCTATTGAATGACTTTTCCTTCATTATAGGTCATATTTTATTGCTTCTTTACATACCTGATAATTTTTGATTAGGTGACTATGCTGTTGGGTATTTTTTGTTTGTTTGTTTTGTGGTTTTCTTTGCATTACTTTAACTGTTTTCATACTTCATCCTGGGACATGATTAAGTTACCTGGACACCTTTTTATCTTTTCAGCTTGCATTTAAGCTTTATTGGGTGGGGACCATAGGGGCCCTTATTAATTTGGCCTCTGTACTTAGGCAACACCCTTCTGAGTGCTCAGCCAATGCCCCATGTATTATAAGGTTTCTCTCCTCTGGCTGCTGGAATCATAATTATTTCCAGTTTGGAGTGAGTGTCAGGAGTTGTTCTGTCAATTCCTTTCTGGTGATTTTTTCCTCAACTACAGGAAGTTTTCACACAAGCATGCACTGACCAGTACTCAGCTTAGGACTTGAAAGGAATCCTCTTCAGGTCTGGAATGCTCCCCCTTGGCTACTCTGCCTTGGCAATCCTAGCTGCTTTGTCATCCCCTAAAATTCTGAACTCTGCCTGGTCAACTCAGACAGACTGCCTGGCTCTGCCCAAGTTCCCTTGCCCTGCACCCTTGTCTGGAAACTCTGTCTCGGTATCAAGCTGAGGCAACTGTGGGGCTCACATTGTTTCCCTTTTCTTAGAGATTATTGCCTGTTGTCCAATGCTGAAAAACCATTGATTCATATGTTTTGTCTTTTTTTTAAGTGTTTAGACAATAAAATCTGGTCTCTGTTACTCCGTTATGTTCAGATGCAGAAATCTGTTCCATTTGCTTTAATAACTTATAACACAGTTTACCTCTAAAACTTTTCATATATCCCTTATGCCCATAAAGCAGAACCCATGTTGTCTGATTTCTTTTACATCTAGCACAGTGCTGTGCACATGTTGAAATATGTGTGTGTGTGTGTGTGTGTGTGTGTGTATTACTCTTTACATTGTCTCTTAGAAGGATTGGCTGTGAAGTCTGTTCTCTTCATTTCCCAAAATAGTGCATCCTTTTGGTCCTTCTCTTACCTCTGTCTTCTTCATGTCTAGCTGCTCTTATCACACCATAAAATATAGGAGCTCCCCTTCACATTGTTACCCAGTGTGTGAGTGGTAATGGGAATGGAGAGAAAAAGATGAATACAGGACACATCATACATATAAAACTATTGCAACTAGAAAACACATCAGGTGAAAATAGTAAGAGAGCAGGGCTTCAGTATTATCTTTGTCAGCTACTGACAGCTTTATAACACCAAAGCACCCAACTGGCATTTATGTACCATTTTAAAGGTGAATCCAGGCAAAATATTCTGCCATCTGGCAAAATTAGTCTGATTATCCTAATTACTATGCTTGTTGGCACCCATTATTTTGGCCAACTCCCCACTTTCTGATCCTAACCTCCCACTCTCTGCTGGGATTCCCAGTGTCTTCCCAGCTCAGCCAGTTGCAACTTGTGACTTTCCAAGACTTTCCCTGGATGGTCCTACGTCCCTGTCTCTTGGATCATAGATAGAGCCTGAAGTCCATTTGCTGTCTCTGGTACTGTTTCTACATATGTAAGTTTCATCTCTGGCCAGATCTGTGTTGTGTTGAGGCCAAAAGTATTCTGGAAGAGCTCGCTAATCTCTATTCATATTGCAGCTGCAAAACTCTTCCTTCTCCAGCTGGAAGAACTGGTTTTGTAGATGAAGATATCAATGAAATTACTATCTCAAAGGTGAAAGTTGCCCTTTTAAAAACCAATTATGTGGCTCCCAGGCCTTGCTGGCTTGAATTAAAAGCCCTGTGCAACGATGTGCTACACATTCCTGTGTGGATGTTCTGCTCTCACGTCAGGCCCACTATATCCAAAATTCATTTTTCCTGCCAATGTAATTATTCTCCCGTGGTCCCTACTTTCATTGGTAGTGCCGTCAGTCTCCTAATCAGGTAAGCTTGAAGCTCAGGAGTTATCTCTGACACCTTGGTCTCTCACTATTTTCACCTGATGTGTTTTCTAATTCCAATAGTTTTACATGTATGATGCGTTCTGTATGTTACTGATTCTAACCCTCCAATGTTTCTTGTGTTTATCTTTTTCTTTCCATTCCCGTTGCCACTCCCTTGCTGCAAGCCTCATCCTCGATGCCCCCACCTC
The DNA here is from genome assembly GCF_000696425.1 of Galeopterus variegatus. Lineage (NCBI taxonomy): Eukaryota > Metazoa > Chordata > Mammalia > Dermoptera > Cynocephalidae > Galeopterus > Galeopterus variegatus. Next base: position 120,025 of record NW_007728646.1, on the reverse strand, counting down.
TAGCCTCAAGAATCCATCCTGTACAGTGTTGCCAGCTGAATCTCCCTGGGATGTTGTGGTCTTCATGCCATTTTCTGATATACAGCTCCTAAAACCTTTGGAATATCAGGAGAGATGAGTATCTTCTGTATGTTAATGAGATGACTGGTGGCTGGCAACCCTGTATTAGGATAGGGGATGGTCACCAAAAAGACCAAGGCATAATTATTAGAGGGTTGGAACTTTTAGCCCCACCCCACATCCACTGGGAAGGGAGAAGCGCTGAAAGCTGAGCTGATCACAGTAGCCAATGATTTCTTCAATAATGCCTAAGTAACGACACCTCCATAAAACCCCAAAAGAGACAGGGTTTGGGGAGATTCTGGATAGCTGAACAGGTGGAGGTTCCTTCTGGGTGGCACCCTAGAGAGGCGTGGAAGCTCCCCACTCCATTCCACAAACCTTGCCCCAGGCATCTCTCTCACCTGGCTGTTCATCTGTATCCTTTGTAATATTCCTTATAATAAATTGGTAAATGTAAATAAGTTTCCCTGGGTTCTGTGAGCCACTTTGGCAAATTAATCAGTCTGGTTTTCACAACCCCCAATTTATAGCTGATCAGTTACAAGTATAGGTGACAACCTCCTTCTTGTGACAGGTGGAGGAAGTCTGTGGGACTGAGCTCTTAACCTGTGGGGTCTGATGCTATCTCCAGGTAGATAGTATGAGAACTGAATTGAACTAGAGGACACCCAGCTGGTGTCTGCTGGAGAAAAGAACTGTTTGGTTGCTGGTGGGGAGAGATCCCCACATATTTTGGTGAGCAGAGGTGCTGTGTTTGTCAGGTGGTAAGAGAAGAGAAGGAAAAAACACTTTTTTTCCTTTTTATCCTCAGACCCTCTCAAAGATGACCTGCTTATATAACTTCAAAAGTTTTAATAAATCCCCATTGCCTATAAAACTAATTCCAACCTAATCCTTCAGCACTGAAAGCCATTTCCACGGTGACTTATACCTCATTTGTAACCTCGGACATCGTGCCTCCCCTCCACCTGCCATGTGCAGCTAAACTGAACTTTTATCTTCTCTTGGAATTCTTTCAGGCCCATTTTTGCCTATTTAAAACTAAAAATCTGAAATTAAGGTCTAGCACACATGCCAACCCCTTCATGTCATTTTCTCCAGGTTTCTAACCAGAAGAATAGCCATGTGCTTATGCTCAAAACAGTGCCTGCCACATAGTAGGCATACAAAGAAGTATTTATTTAATGAATGGAAGTCTCTTCTCTTTTATAATTTCTTTACATTTCGTACTTGTCCAATAACACTTTTATCATCTTGTCTTGATGCACCTATTAGTTTATTCATTTATGAACTGACTGAGCCCCCATGATGTGCAAAGTTCCATGCTATAGAGTTTGTTGAATTGTGGTCTTTGCTTCCACATCTTGCCTGTCTCTCCCAATAATGGTCCTCTCTCCCATATTTACACAATAGTGTAAACATGTTCATTGCATACCTGGCCATCTCTTTCACCATTGTGTGAATGTGTCTATGGTATACATGGTCATCTCTCTGACAGCAGTGTAAATGTGTGCACTATGCATGTGGCCATCTCTCTCACCACTGTGTAATTGTGTTTACTGTACACATGGTCCTCTCTCCCACAATGAGATGCCCAGCAGAACAGACCACATGTCATTCCTCCTTACTTCACTCACAGAGCTTAAGCCCAGGGCCTCACATGACACACAGTCAATGCTGAATTGAACGGAAATGAATTATTTTTGGAATTAATGAAATAATACAAAGAAGAATCAGAAGGATACTGACAATCTGTTTATATCTCAAATAATTGAAAGGAGGACAAAGATCATTTAATATCCCCAGAGGAAGTAGATGCTGACTTGCTTCTTTATATTTGATTTTAATTCCTTTCAAAGCAGAAGAGAATTCTGTTGTTATTGATGAACCATAAGAAAATACCACAAACAACAAAGAATCTGTGAAGTTTAGTTTCTTTAAAAGGTGATCAAGCTCACTGAGTAGCAATCTTTAAAACTGCACAATTTCATCACTTGACTTTGACATAACCTATCTTAACTATAGTTCAAATGTTTTAATTTTTAATATACTAATGAATACTCAGGGTACCTATTATTTCAAATTTAAAAGAAGTCTTTACAAATGATTTTACTTCATGATCCTCCTAGATCTCATTTAAAGTAAGGTTTAATTTACACATATATTTCCTTAATATAAGGGTCCTTCAAAAATTTATGGAAAGACTCGAATTATCTTTCAATCATGTTTTACCATGAACTTTTTGAAGAACTCTCACATAACTATTGTTTAAGATAAACAGTAAAGCATTCAATTATCTCTCATTTATAACTTTTTATACTTATAATGCATTCAAAAGTGTTATGAAAGTGTTGTCTCTTCTAAAAACTCACACCCCTAACTAACAAAGGCATGAGCCCCTGTGGTCACACCTGAACACTGTGATGCTGTCTTCCAACCATAGCTGATAGGACTGGGGTAGACACCTTACCTCAGCTGGACTAATCAGATTCTTTCCTCCAGGAAATTGGGACTGAGACACTAGGTAGTCTGTTAGAATTGATGTTAAAATGCGAGGGCATCTGCCCATGTGCATAAAGAATGAGGGGAAGCTGATTTGCAGATGGAAAAGAATGAAGCAAATATGAAAGAGATGCATAAGTAATACTGAGCATTTAGTACGTGCTCGACACTATCTCATTTAATTCTCACAGAACTTAAACTCAAGTGTTTACAGTCAAGGAAACTGAGACAAAGGGAGATTAATGGAAGTGGCCGAGCAGGGATGTGCAGCCAGCAGTCTGGCTCCAGAGCCCAGGTTGTTAACCATGATATTATACTGCTCTTGGAGCAGGAGCAAGGGACTATGTGACCCCAAAGGGCAGAGCCAGCTGGCTTCTTTAGTGAGAGATTTCCTGGTTTTACCTGGGACTTGTCTGAAGTTTCTGCTTGTGGATATTATGAGGAAAACCAGTTCATTTCATTCAATTCTTCCCCATTTGCTTAAACAGTTTCAGATGTTTCAGTCACCTGCAACCCAAAGTCACCTACAACAGCCCTCCCCTTCATTTACACCCCCTGCATCAGACCTAGGCACTGTCACTGAGCTCCATGTGTGTATGTTCACATTCCCACTTCCAGCAGCCCCTGTGCTGTTTGTGTTAGTTGCACAGCATGTCCTGCACCTGCTCCTATACTATCCATAAAATCAGTTATTTGTCCTTGGAAATACAGAGAGAATAATGCAGAGGGTTTGGAGGAGGATGTCTGGGACTTCATTTAATTGATGGGCCTGGTAAAGTCACAAAGAATATTTTACTGTGAGCTACTGTTCATACTAACATCTGTGAATAATGCTTTTAGTGTAATTAGGCAGTTCAAACATTAATTTGAGAAACATAATCAAATCTGAGTTTTCCTTTCATACTGCAAAGGAAACTTTTCAAAACTACTGGGGAAAGGTAAAATCCAGCCAAATCCATTTTTTACCAGGAAAGTTTTGGCAAGATTTTGCTGACATCAAAACATATATAAACCTTAAAATGAGTTATTATGCATCGCAGGCCCTATGCCTGGTAAAAATGCCATTTCTCAGCATTATTGTTGTTAGAAGAGGAAAGCAAAACAGTGAGTTATTTTCTCAGGTACATAATTTAAGTCTAGTCCTTGTGGTTCCTGGCTTTCTGCTAAATGAAATGAGGCAATTGCATGTTGTTTGGGATCTGCATTCAGATAGATCAGGGTCATGGTTACTAACTATGCAAACTTGGGTCAAGTTAGTTTCGACCATAAGCAAGTTACTTTGTTCCTTTCCATTCCCGGAGTCTCAGTTTCTTCAGTTGGAAGATGGGATACTGGTGGTACCTCCTTCACAGGACTGTGGTGAGGATGAAACGGGCAGCCCACCGTTGGCAAAGGCATCTGCCATGGGCCCAAGCATCTGCACCTGTCCTTGCTGAGTGTACCACACTGCAAGACCTAACTGTCCTCTGATGCTGAGCCATTTATGTAGCTAGCCACGTAGCCAACTAAGTTGGTCATGATGACACAGAGTGACTACCATATGACAACTAAGTCCCCAGGGGAAGGAGCCTGGCTTGCTCACTACTTTCTATCACAGGTGCTGAGTCCTTGGTCCTAGACTCCTCAGCTGTAGCACGACTTCCTGCATCGCTGCCATCTGGGCCCTACATGCCTTGTGGGATTTAGTGGCAGAGGAACCAGTAGTACCATTTGATTCTCCTGCTGTTTTCTGTGCTGTAAATAAAAATTGTCTTGCTCTGATCCACTGAATCTCATTGCCTACTTTTGGAATCTGTGGAGTTATGGCAAGCCACCTTTCCCACTCACTTTCTCATGTCCTTTGGATCTTTTCTGGAGTCTTGTCAACCCTTGCTACCCTCTGTGACAGGCAAACTTTCTCTCTAAAGGGCCAGAGAGTAAATATTTTAAGCTTTGGGGCAACATATGGTCTCTACTGTATATCCTTGTCTGTGTATATTTTTCTTTAACAACCTTTTAAAAATATAAAAATCATTTTAAATTCACAGGTTGAGCAAAATTAGGCTGAGGGCTAGATTTGAGCCCAACTCATAAGGCTGGGGTTCTTCCCTGCTGTCCCCAGAAAGTACTTCAAACAGCATGTGCTGTATTAGCGAAAATTCAGAAAACATTAGCTCTTCTTACACTTAATGCTTCTTATTTTGTTATGTCTAAGTCTAAGGAAATCCTGCTTGTACTCCAAATAATGTTTCCAAATAGTGGGGGAACTTTCTGGTACACATATAATGCTCAGTGACTAGTTCTTCCCACTCCTGCAAGTGAGTTCTGTTTTTTGGAAAAAGAACAATTCTTTATGTCAGGCTTCCCAACATGGCACCAAGGACAGGTTACAGGTGTGTGTGCAGATTGAACTCCTCAGCCTTCGGAGTGGCTGGGCACCCTCTTCTGTTTGGCAGTGTGCTGTGCAAATATTATTATTTTCCACATGTGCCAAGGCATGAAAAATGTTAAATCCTGCTTTGGGTCTTTAAGTTGCTGCTTAGTCAAGTACAACTGTGATGTATAACAGAAGGCAGTTTTCAACTTTCAGACCACCATTTTCAACTAGAGTGTAGTTAGTGTGGAACTCAGAGGGGCATGAGATCCATTTACTGATCCCAGGTGACTGCAGAATAGTTTCTCCTCACAGAACAGGAGATACTACTAAGTCAAACTAACTGGTTAACTTTTAATTGTCCAGGCAGCCTCAGAGGAGAAAGATGAACAAACATAGGTAAGAAGACATCAACGGCATAAAGAATAAAGACAAGAGGTCTTGGAGGATTGCTGGACTGAAAAGTGAAGGGGTGAGGGGGAAGAAGCCAGAGAGAATTAATCATTGAGTGACCACAAATGTCCAGGCAGTGGTTCTAGTTGAAAAGACAAACTCTCCAGGGCCAAACCTAAGAAAAGAAGGAAGGAAAAGTAGTGGAAGAAAGAAGTAAATAGGGGGAAGGCAGGGGAAGCTGAAGGAAGAGAACTGTGGTCTGCAGAAGCTGCAGAGGAGAGTGGAAACATTGGCAAGGATGATGTAAATCAGGCCCAGTCGTGGTAACCAGCAGAGCCAGTGTTCAGGATGGGAGGAGAAAGTCCTACTGGAGTCTAATGGCTGGCAGTGCCATCCACTGCACCAGCTTCCTGTCACATGGCTGCATCACTGAAGTTCTGTGACCATGACCTTGAGTCACCCAGAAGTGCAAGAATGATGCACAGCCTGTTTTGTTTCCTGAGGCAGGAAAGTGTACATTTCAAAGATTTCCCTCAGAAACTCATTATGAGTTAAGATTTCAAGAATTCCCTCTATAAGAGGACAGAAATTTTAGTTTTCTGAAAAACCTTATTTTCAGGCCATATTCAGTAACCAAAGCCACAATCTATTATGGATCTCATCGCATGTGTAGACGGCAGAGCAGACGAACATGCTAGATTAACCGTGGCAGGCCTGTCCTGGTCCTGAACTGCAGTCAGTTCCTCAAATCTCCCCTCTTAGCATAAGATTCTGAGTTGTCATTGTAAATATATGACAGTATCTGGTCCCTGGAGCCATGTTTTTTAATGGTGTTGGTGGTAAGGTAAGGCAGTGGGGATCTGACTTTTTTCCTGTTATAGCGTTAATGGACAAGTAGGAAAAGATGCACGAGACAAACAAGTGGACTTTATAGGGTCAGACAGCAGCATCCTCTGAATAGTGAGCTGATTGACTCAAGAGGGATAATGATTTTCTGCGTAAAAGAATTAGAATTAAACTGTGCGTGGCTTGGAATAATGGCAACTTAATTCATGCATATCATTAAGGAAACTGCTTTTGAAAAAACTGCTTTTTTTCCTTTAATGTTTGACTGAACATCTCAGAAAGTGTTCCTGGGGGGAACTGTTTCTGAAAGTTACCCTGGAAATGCAGGCCCATTGCCTCTGGAGTAAATTCACATTCACCAATGGCGGTAGGGCTTCAGACCTTAATTCCAGGAATCAGACTCCTCATTTAGAAAATATACTCGAGAACTAAGGTTAAATAGTGGTGATATTTGGGTGGTGAGAAGAGTTAAGTTGCTATTAAAAAAGTGTTTGCTGAAGTTTCTAATTTTCTACAATACTTATATACTGCAACTGTAATAGTGCAAAGCTCGTTAAGAAAAAAAAAGCTACAGTCAAGCCATTGTGAGGGATGATTATATGATAATACAGAGGTTGCTGAACTATCAGTCTATGTGTCTCTCCTAACCACATTAACCTAATTAACACAACAAATGGAGTCAAAGGTGACTCAATATGAGTGTTTTGCAAACTTCCCTGGTATGTAGATTCCTGTAAAATTTCTCAGAAATGTCAAAAACTAGAAAGGAATATTCCTTCTTTTGTATTCACAGTCACAATCATGTCTTCAACTATCTCCAAACTCACAAAGTTGATCAAGAAAATTCTGGCTGGAGCTTCACGTCCTATGTTTTCATTTTGTTTGGTTTTGCAGAAAAAGAAAGGTCACAATCTAGTATGACTGGGAAATGCAAAACTCTCATTAACTACATTGTCTGGCTTTGTCTAATGAGAGTTGATTTCACTCTAAGACTAGGCTAAAGATGCTTTTTAAAAAAATGATGCATCAGAATTTAATGCACCTAACAGGGACTGCAATCTTTCAAATATCAGATGCCATGGTCTACCTGTTCTAGCTTTGCAGAGACTGCACTAACATCCAAGGGTAGGTGAAAGGGGAAGTGTGTAAGTTGATGGACATGCAATGGTAGCATCAGCTTTCAGGGCACGGCAGTGCTGGGCAGAGTCTCACTGGGCCATAGGGTGCCCAGATTAAACATTATTTAAATTGGTAGACTCAGTAAAGTAGATTGCTCTCCCCAAAATGGGGAGGCATCATCCAATCTGTTGAGAGCCTGAATAGAACAAAAGGAAGAGAAAGAAGGAATTTGCTTCTTTTTCTGCCTTACTACTTGATCTGGGACATGTCATCTTATCTTCTCTGGCCCTCAGCCCTTCAGATTTGGACTGAATTCTGCCACTGGTTTTCTTGAGTCTCCAGCTTACAGATGGTAGATCATGGAACTTCTCAGCTTCCATAATCACATGAGCCAATTCTTAAACCTAATGGTGGTGGCCTGAGTTCCCCTGCCCAACACCTCAGGAAGTTGTGTCAGGACAGAGGTGACAGCCAGAATCTGCACAGTGTAGATAGTATGGATTTTCGATACCCCAAAAATGTATATTCAAATTTGTGGCCATCTTGAGGCTTGTGCCACTGCAAGAGGGTCCCAGGAAGAATCTGAGATTACTCAGGTCCTCAGGGGAGGACTCTGTATTCAATTTGTACTCAGATGCCGATAAGGAGGCCCGACCCATAGATGCAGATAAGTGACCTCTAGAAGGCAGAATGGCCCAGCTCTACCCCTGGACTGTGATTTATTACTGGCAGGGGATATCCTTGCTTGTTTTCAAGATGCCGAGATCCTTACAGGGAAATAAAAGTATTTTATGTGCTGAGATCATTTATTCTTTTAGTTACCGTAAAAGTCGTCCATATTTATTGGAAAAAAAATGTGACTTTCTTCCACATAGTATATATTTTCCAACATTGCCTAGATGGCATCAATTTTTCCATTTCAAGTTTCTGTTGCATGTAATTTCACACTTTGTTGATTGGAAAACAAAAATCAAAATTTAAACCAAAAAATATTAAGCTTTTACTCCTAAAAGCAGTGTGGAAGTGGAGAGAAGTACATTTAAATACCTGCTATGTGACAGAGTTGTAGGAAGCACTCATATTATTTTGTTTAATCTTCAGAATACCACTGTGAAATATGATTGTCTCATTATTTATGAATGAGGAAAATGAGGCTTGGAGAACTAAAGATCACATGGTAGACCAGGGGCAGAGTCAAAGATTTCAACTCTGACCTGTCTGAAAGCACAGCCCATGGCTTCTCCAGTACACTGTACTAGCTGAAGATTATAAATCCCCAAATTACAAATTTTCACTTCATTTCACTGCCTGTAAACACAGGGGCATCATCAAGGTTATATCATCAAGGACTTAACATTTAAAATAAAATAATCCAGAAAATTTAGAAAGTTACCTGTTAATAGGCTCAGATTGGGCCCATGTTACTTTTTTAGGGTCTCTGCCAATCAGAATAAGAAATCGTGGAGTACTACTCTGTGTATTTACCACAAGAGTTTTCACAAAGGTGTTAAAGTAAAAGACAAATTTCCCAAATATAACTCTTGATTCCAAGATGCTATTTACAGCAAAATGTCAGAGATCGTGTAATGCTACTAAGGAGCTGCACTAAAAAACAGAATTTTGAGAACTCCTGTAGGTGTTTAAAAAAGCAAAAATTTCAGAAAGGTTTTAACTTAGATTTGTGCTTCTTTCTGAAGTTATTATATTGTTATGAAACATAAATACACAACTCAATGCTAAATGGAGGGGTTCTGAGAGAAACACACGGGGAGGTTTCAAAACCAAGTGAATGATTGAAAGGGAAGTGTTGTCATAGACATTCTTTTCTACATTGCAAAGAACAAAACAAAACAAATCCAATGTTTAGGGCAAAAAGCAAGGATCCCTGACAGTAGACCAACATCTTACAGAGGCTTGGGCAGCTCTGGAGCCATGTGGCACTGCCATCTGCTCCGGCTCCCTCTGTCTCTGCAGTTCCAGGAAGGTGATACAGGCAGCACTGCTCCCTGGGGCCTGACTCAGGAATTTCAGTGTTTGCAGCCCTGCCCTGCTCAGAGTTGGCCACACGTGCTGTCAATGTTCTTGCTCACCCTTGCACAATCTCAGCCACACCCACACTACCGGTGACCTCAAGGAGCTCTCTGTGAATAAAAAAAGTGACTGTGACATAAAATCATTAAGATTGTAGCCATAAAAGATGTCCTCTGGCCCTGCTGGGGCGGGCACCATCCAGCTGATCAGTGCTGCAGGAAGAATGTGTTCCAACACCTCAGACTCTTCAGAAACCTTGAGGACTTTCTCCTGGAAAGAAGAATCTAAACTAGGCTGGGAGAAGATTAGGATCAGAGGTAAGGTCACTAAAAGGTTAAGCCGCTCCTCCATAGGTGATGGAATGGACAGCTGAGCAAAGCAGAATTCAGAAACTCAGAGACCAAGAACCTGCCTTGCCCACCTGCCTAATTTTCAGGTAAACAAACCCAGCTCAGAAACATGACTATATTGTATCAATCTAAAAAGTACTGATGATCAGACATACTGTTGTTTTATGTACCATTAAGAGACAGACAAAATGCTGCTGATAAACTATGATACACCACTGATTGTAGGACACATCCCAGTTTCAGAGGTGGCAAATATAAAACAAAAGAAAAAAAATTTTAGAAGGGTGTCTTAGAATTGATGAGCTGTAGCAAGCAACTTGCCTGAAAATGCTCAGAACTCAGTCGGTAGGTCTCTTTTCGTTCCCTGCTATACTATGTGGCTTCACTTCACAAATGAGAAATTCAGAGGTTGGGTGACTTACTCAGTCACTGAGCTAATAAGGAGCAGAACCAGGACTGAGACTAGGTCCCTGATTACCGCGTGCTGGCTCCCTTGACTCTGTGTGGCCTCTTAACTCCAAGCTATTTGTCTCTGGCTCTGGAAAAATGGAACTTAATTAGTCTGCAGAACATTTCCCTCCTGATGAGGTTTTGCTTATAATAATGTAAAATTAAGTTGCAGCCCTAAACACAAGCAGGCAGGTTGGAAGCAGCCTAGGCAGTTGTCTGCCAATGGGGAAGAGAGTGTCCCTGGATTTGAAATGTGCTCAGTAAAATCCGTACAATAGGTAATCCACATGCCAGGCAACTGAATAGCTGTTCATCACAGTTAGATTTGGTGTTTTACTAGATCTAGACTTACTGGAACGTGGGAGGGGGCAAAAATAATTTTATTTTCCCATAGGCCTGGCTCTTCCCCGCACCATACAGCTGGAACACTAAGATTCATCATGACTCCTGTGCCACTGCTTAACTGGTAGAAGTTTGCCATGCCTGTAACTAAATGCACTGGTGGCTGATGTGAACTCTCAAGCCCCAGATGGTTCAGAACCTCTCAGACTTGAGAAGGGAAAGCCCACAAAAGAGCAGCTCCTTCTGCAGTGCCTCCTCTGGCCAGGCGGGCATCAAGGCACAAAGTAAGCTTGGAAGAGAATGTTCTGGAATGTTTCATCAAGCTGTGTTCCAGGAACCCCCAGATACTGTGTACCTCCTGTCCATATCCTGTCACTTCTAAGTTTAGCTAAGGGAGGCATGGCCTCTGATTCCTCATATGTGGATAAACTTCCCTTAACTCCTAATGTTCCACCCCCTGCAACGTGACTGGATTACATGTGACTGGAGATATTGACACACACACTCCTCCCCCACCAATTTCCCCAGCTTCTAGGCTGGTCATCTGACTGTGAACTGCCTTGACTTTCTGAGTCTGCCAATGACTTAGACAATAACAAAGGACTGTACCCAGACTCACTTGGCCTGTGACAATGTCTGGGAGTCCAGCCGACAGATCTCCAGATGAGAGCACAGTGCACTATCAATTTCTACCATTTCAAATACAGTGGGAAACAAAACTCCCACTGCTCCCTGGTCACTTTATTGTTGCTTGTTGGCTGATAGTGAGGTGTTGAGGAGCACCCAAAGGAGGAGCATCTGAGCTGCCCGTGCTGGAGAGGAACAAAGGCTTCTGCCTTCTCCAGAGGCATTCGGTTCCACTGCACCACCGCTCAGTCTTTTCACCTTCATTTCCTTTGCCTTCCCTGCGTGATGAAGAGCTATGTCTTCAGACCAGGTGCTTGAGAAAACGCATCGCATCTTTTCAGATCCCGGCTGTTCTCACAGAGAGATGGGCACTTTACGGCTCCTGATGAAGTGCGAGGCTCTGCGCCCTCCCAGCCTTCCTCTGGCTGCAGAGGGCCACAGCGTGAGTCTGGAAGGCAAGACACATGTGCTGGTGCTGAGTAAGATGGATGGCAGCTGCAGACTTGGTGTTTGCGTGTCTGCTCTTGCATAATACAACATTCTGGGGGCTACACTATACTCCCTGGCATTTAGGTCCCTTATATGATAAGTAGGAGTTTAGGTTCACACTTTCTCTCTGAGTGCTGACAAACCCTCTTTAAACTACTTAACATTTCTAGGAAAGGACCTCGGACCACCCACCACAACCAAAAGGGGGCTGTGAGCTTGGCCCCCTCTGGGTACCCCTGGAAGCGAGAGGGAGCAGCAGGGGACATCCAGCTGACCTTCCCACCCTCCCCTCATCATCAGGAGAAGCCCTATGTGCACACCATGACCTGCCTTCATGGTATCCACAGCAAGGAGAGACTGGAGGCCACAACGTGGTTTACTGCGTGCCTCTATTCAGTCAAGTCAGGTTCTTTGTCTGGAAGGTTATTTCTATTTGTGAACATGAATTGCTTTGGCAGACCAGCCCATAACCTACTATTGTCTTTCAAAACATTTCTTTAATATGGGAAATCAGCACTACTCTCAGGATGACTAGAAACCAGAAATCCTATGTATTTGCCTGTATTTCTAGGGTTCAGTTTTAACACCTTCCCAAGCTCAAGGTTGGTTTAATTCTATCCAGAGAAATTACATCATGTACTTTACTTCCTTTGAGTAATGGAGAAATAGAAGTAAATGATCAGAAGGAAAAGTTCCTTTTTTTGTTCTGAATGAATAAGTATTGGATCCTTACTTATTGGATGATTACTGGTAAAAGAAAACACAATAGACAACTGAGCCCAAACTGCCTTTTCTCTGCAGTCAACAGGATCATGTCAGAGAGATGATGGAGGCTGGTTTCACAATTACTGTTTCAGTTAATTTAAGTGCCAGTATTATTTTTCTTTCCTCTCCCTTTTTCTAGGTACACTGACAAATGATCAGGATGTGACATGTAAAAATTTCAAATCTCATTTGAAGTTGAGATGGTATAGAATTCAGGAAGTGCAAAAAGTCTTGTTACAAAAATACAGCACCCACACAAAGGGTAAGGCTTAAAGCCAGAATAAATCAACTTTCTTATTTCTTGATCTGTACAAAGTTAATTATCTAGACATGATGTTTTAATAATCTGATTTTCAAATGATACAATGTTTTTTTCTCTTAACTTTGTCTTGAGACAAATGCTCTAATTTTATTTGTAGCAGTTGGGGGAAAGTAAAGTTCAATGTCCAATTTCTCTGATACATTTAGAGCTCTTTTCCTCTGCTTTCCAGGAGACAAAATAGAGAAACAGAAATGGAATCAATCTCCATAAATAAGTTATGGTTGACTTGTCCTTAAATATCATAAAGTGCTGAAAAGAAATGAAGTAGTGGACATACATTAATTTTATTTTGAAAGCTAGCTAAGAGATGGTGTTAAAATTAAAGAGTTTTGCAAGAAGGAAAATGAACAGGGGGTGGGAGTGGGGGGAGACCTGCAAACACTTCAGAAATAATGAAACACCTGTACTTTCTTGCCAGCTTCTTCCAAGACAACAGAATTCTGTGTTTGCTGCTTTATCCACAGTGCTGGTGGGATACATACGTAACCTACCAAAGTACTGGCGCATTGGCTGACAATCTGTCCACGTGTTGCTTGTTAATAATGGTTACATTTGCCTACTATTCTAGCCACTGTTTCACCTTCTTTGTATATTAAAATATCCCCCAAGGAAAAACCACAGTTAAATAACAGCCAAAAAAGAGGACCTTAAAGGAAAACATGTATTAGGTTGGTTTTTATGACCTTTCCCATCCTTTTACAATTTATTTATGGAGTTGGGAGAGTCAGAATATGTTAGCCTATGAAATTGTTTTTGGAAATGAAACAAAAAAAAAAAAAAAGAAGAAGAAGAAGAAGAGAAAGAAAAAAAGAACAACTTTGAACTTAAGTCTTCATCAGTTTGGCCTCTGTGCCAATGTCAGCTTCCATCACCTCCCCCCGCCATATGTCTGCTTCAGTGCTCCTCATGGCACAATCTTTCTCCCTGCATACAGAACTCTAAGTACAGTCTCCATAGCCAAAGCCAGGTGGAGAAATGAGGCTATTGTGCAGATCATTTCAGGTCAGAATACAGGCCCAAACCAAAACTGGTTCTGTTTGAAATTGCCTGGCTGCCCTCATTTCATCATGTGGCTTTACACGGAGAAACAGTGCCCCAGGAATTACCCAAATGACAACCAACTATGATGCTCTGCACCAAGAGTAATGCAAAGTGGAGACTGAGCTTTTCAATTTTTGCAAAGCCCTCTGCACCTGAGTATGTTAATGTGAATGAATGTGCTGTACTGGCACAAAAGAAAATAAAGTCCTCCTGTAGCTTATCTTCTTTACCTAAATTGGAAGATTTATGGAATTCATGTTTGCACTATATGTAAAGTTCTTACATATTGGCAAGCATCTTTTGACTGGAAAGATCTACTTATTTCAAGGGCTGTGGCTCTGGGAAGGAATTGCCTGTTGGATTAAAGGCACCATGTCTTCTGCCAAATCATATGCCAAATCTCAAAAGTTTACTGTCTCCAGACCCACAAGCCAATCAGCTTGGGAGGAAATTGGCTCATATAACATCAACCTTGGTAATGCTAATGGCCAAGATCCAGATGCCAGATGTGAAATCACAGGTAGAATATACTCCCAGGTTGCACCATGCCAAGACTTTGGATACAACCAAATCATCTGGATAGGAGTCAAGCTATCAGATGAATCCTGCTCAAATTGGAATCAGATGGTATTAATGTGACTAATGATGACAAAGACTCTTTCCCTGACCAAACTTCAGCCAGGCTCCTCTGAGCCCTCTTCTCAACTAGGCCTCAACCTTGGCCTCTGTCCTGTCTTTGACCTGTGTAGTTCAGTCTTAGCAAGAATCCTGATAAATCAGTTTACTGAGAATCTCTCCTATCCTTGATATCTGATCAAGTTCCTCATCCCCCACCTTTGATGTGTAAACCCTTGGCCAGACTTCAAGAAGAATCCAGTAAAGTTGGTTTACCAAGAATCCCCGTATCTTTATTTTTTTGCAGCTGGCTGGTAGAGGGATCAAACCCTTGACCTTGGTGTTATCAGCACCATGCTTCAACCAACTGAGCTAACTGGCCGGCCCCCCATCTCCCTATTCTTGATGTCTCCTCTCAGAGCTTTTCCATCCACTGACCCCCTCGTTCTGCTCATTGGCTATAAATCCTCTCTTGTCCTTATTGTTTTCAGAGCTGAGCCTGATCTCTCTCTCTTATTACATAGCCTCGACACTTATTGCAATAGTTTTGAAAAAGTCTTCCTCATAGTTTTAACATGTGTCAGGATAGTTTTTCTTTAATGATGATGACTATGATGCAATAGGAGCCAAAGGTCAAGGCATTCTGCTGAAAACAAATGCTACTATCCATTTAGAAGGAAGCTTAAGTTTTCCTCTCTGTGATTGCTTTGCTTAAATAAACTTTTTTTTTTAACTTTACTGATTTATTTTACTTGCTTCCCCTTCAAGGAACCAAAATTTACTATTTTAGTTGTGAAGTTTTACTTTTAACTAAACTATTTATTTTGGAATAATTTTAGATTTATAGAAAAGTTAGTATAGACATAACACAAAGAGCTGCTATATACCTGTTACCCAATTTCCTCCATTGTTAACATCTTACTTTTGCCCAAACTGAGAAACCAACATGAGTACATTACTATTACTAAAATCCAGACTTTATTTGGATTTCACCAGTTTTCCCATTAATGTTCTCTTTCTGTTCCAGGACCCAGTCCTGGTACCACATTGTATTCAGTTGTCTTGTCTTCCCCATCTTCTCTGGTCTGTGACAATTTCTCTGTCTTTCCTTGTTCTCATTATCTTGACAGTTTTGAGAATACTAGTCAGGTATCCAGTAAAATGCCCCCGAATCTGGGTTAGCCTGATGCATTTCTCATGTTTAGACTGGAGCTATGGGTTTTTGGAAAGAATACCATAGAAGTGAAGTGTCCTTCCCGTCACATGATCAAGTTTTTGTGATGACTTTTGATTGTTTTGCATATTGCAAATGTGGCAGCCTTTGCTCACTAACCCTAGAGCAGGACTCCTCATACCCTATCGCTATACAAAGTGAAACCCACTACCCAAAGCATTGCTGAGGAATTTCACTGAAGATTTCATGGTGGAAGGTGGGGGAGGGGAAGGAAGAGAAAGTTGCATGACATGTAACAGAGCACAAGTTAATGAAAATCCCCCCTAATGTCAGCTTCCACCTTTTTACAAAGGAAGGTCAGCCCATCTATCCTCCACTTGCCCAGGTAACTTCTGAAGTCCACCAGCTGTAACCCACCTGCACCCCAGATCTCCCCTGTCTTATGCGTCTACACACAAGCTATCAGTGAGAAGTGACTTCAAAACAATGTCCACTCACCCAAAATGAAATGGAGAGTTGAGGCAAATTGTCCTGCCCCTGGTATCTGGGGGCGGAATGAGTGCTTAGGAGCTTACTTTGACCTCATGTCCAATATTAGTTTCTTAACAGTCACATTCACAAGGTTATCAACACTAATTACTTTGCTTGACTTGTTTGCCACTCATTCCCATTATCTATGTCTTAAATGGTCTTTAGGTAAGACTACCCTAAACTTCTCAGAGAAGTAGAAATTAACCTGGAGTTCTCAGGTAATTTACTCATTTGCTCATTCAACAAAAAGTTATTCTTTGTGTTTGGTTGCTAAAGCAGCTAGTCCTTAACAATTAATATGGTTTTTCGTTATTTATGTTTTAATTCAAAAGATATTTACTAAGTTCCTACTAAGCATCCAGGACTGGAACCCTAGGGATAGGGTAGTAAATGAAACAGACAGAATCTCTACCCTCATAGAATCTACAGTCCAAGAAGGAGGTGGATAGTAAACAAATAATCATAAAAAATAAAGTATCATTACAAGCTATGATGAGAATCATAAAGAAAACATCAAGGAAGGATACACTGAGTGAGTGTGTGTGTGAGTTTTGCAGGGAATGGGGCAGCTGATTTACTTTTTAAGGGTAGGGGTCAGGGAATGCCTATCTGAGGGAGTGACATTTGCAAGAGACCTGAAGAATGAGTAAGAGTTAGTTAAACTAGCCAAGAGGAAAAGTGCAGACTAGGCTGAAAGGAGGGCCTGCTGGAAAGTTCTGGGAACTGCAGATGACAGCGTGTCTGGAGTAGGGAGACTGACAAACCTCACCAATCATGCAGAGCCAGACTAAGATTAAGTTTAAGACTGAGAATGCTGTCTTCCATGCAGGGCACACTGGAAAGTGCTCAGGCAGGCAAGAGTTAAGCCCTTTCTTCACATCATAGAGCAGTATTATCGGAACTGTGAATACCATGCTGACTCGCCTG
The DNA here is from genome assembly GCF_000696425.1 of Galeopterus variegatus. Classification (NCBI taxonomy): domain Eukaryota; kingdom Metazoa; phylum Chordata; class Mammalia; order Dermoptera; family Cynocephalidae; genus Galeopterus; species Galeopterus variegatus. The sequence continues at coordinate 103,085 of NW_007728646.1, read as the reverse complement.
CCCCTAATTCCCTCAGCTGTCCATCCTGCTCCTTCCACACTCATGCCCATGCCTCAGGAAGGAGGCGAATAAGGCAGCAAACCTGCAGTGTCTACACAAACTCCCCGACATGAGTGCCATTTCCTAACCAGGGTCTTTTACAACTCAAGGCTGGGATTGCTCTGTGCAAAAGGAAAGAGCTACATTTGTGTAGATCAGGCACCACCACAGTCTCATCAGCCCATTTGCCTCTTAGGATAGGATAACTAACAATACTGGTTGCTACAATGACTTGTGTCTGCACCTGATCATCTCTAATACACATTTTTTGAGAGCAAAATATATACAACATAAAATTTGCCATTTTAACCATTTCCAAGTGTATGATTTGGTGACATTAATTACATTCACAATGTTGTTCAACCATCACCACTATCTATTTCCAAAACTTTTTCATCACCCCAAACAGAAGCTCTGTACCTATTAAGCAATCACCACTCCCATTCCTTTCCTCTCTCTAGCCCCTTTTCACTTTCTGTCTCTATGGATTTGCCTCTTCTGGATATTTCACATAAATAGAATCATATAATACATGAACTTTTGTGTGTGACTTCCTTCGCTTAGCATAATGTTTTCAAAGTTCATCCATGTTGTAGCATGGATCAGGACTTCATTCCCTTTTATGTTTGGATAACATTTCATTGTGTGGATATAGAATGTATGTTTATTCATTTATCTGGTGACAGATACTTGGGTTGTTTTCATCTTTTGGCTATTGTGAATAATGCTACAAAGAAAATTAGCATGAAAGTATCTCAGCCTTGTGTTCAATTCTTTTGGGTCTAATATCCATTTCTTAAAACAATAAATTTTCCATGAAGTTGTTACAACAAGCAAACGGAAAGGACATTCTTGGGGGGGAGGGGAGAGAGGGAGGAGGGAGGGAGGTGTCGGTGACGGGCCATAATAATCATATACAGTGTATATTGACAAAATAAAAAAAAAAAAACAATAAATTTTTAAAATTGTGGTAAAATGCACATAAAATAAAATTTACCATCTTAACTGTTTTTAAGTTCAGTGGTATTAAGTCCATTTATATTGCTGTGCAACATTCACCACTATCCATTTCCAGATTCTTTTCATCTTGCAAAATAGAAGTGCTATACTCATTAAATAATAAATTCCCATTCCCCCTCTCCCTACCCCCTGGCAGCCACCAGGGGTCCTGTGAATTTGTCTCTATGAATTTGACTACTCTACATACCTCACATAAGTAGAATCATACAGTATTTGTCTTTATGTTACTGGCTTATTTATACCCACTCCTGCATTTTTCTGGTTACCATTTGCATGGAATATTTTTTTTCATCCTTTCCTATTCAACTTTTTTGTGTCTCTAGATCCAAAGTGTGTCTTGGGCAGGGAGGGGGAGGAAGGGAGAAGACACAACAATCACAACAATCCCTTGAATTTGTTAAGATAAGTGAACAGATATGATGTTGATGGGGGGGGAGGGGAGAAAGAGGAATTAGTAAAGGGACACGAAAATCAACTACATTGTATATTGATAAATGAAAATATAAATAAATAAATAAGTAAAAATAAAAAATCCATCCTGCCAATCTCTTTTTTTTATCAGAAAAAAATACTTTATTTATTTTTTTTTATTATTATTATTTTTATTTTGTCAATATACAATGTAGTTAGTTATTGTGTCCCATCACCAAAACCTCCCTCCCTCCTCCCTCTCCCCCCTCCCACCCAGATGTGTCCCCTCCATTTTCTTGTTGTAAGAGCTTTAGCTCCCTCCAATAAGTGAAAACATGTGGTATTTCTTTTTCACTGCCTGACTCGTTTCACTTAATATTATTCTTTCAAGGTCCATCCATGTTGTTGCAAATGGCAGTATTTCATTCGTTTTTATAGCTGAGTAGTATTCCATTGTGTAGATATACCACATTTTCCGTATCCACTCATCCGATGATGGACATTTGGGTTGATTCCAGCTCTTGGCTATTGTGAAGAGTGCTGCAATGAACATTGGGAAACAAGTGTACCTTCGACTTGATGATTTCCATTCCTTTGGATATATTCCCAGCAGTGGGATAGCTGGGTCGTATGGTAGGTCTATCTTCAGCTGTTTGAGGAACCTCCAAACCATTTTCCATAGGGGTTGCACCATTGTGCATTCCCACCAACAGTGTAAGAGAGTTCCTTTTTCTCCGCAGCCACGCCAGCATTTATCTTTCAGTGTCTTTTGGATTTTGGCCATCCTAACTGGGGTGAGATGGTATCTCAGTGTGGTTTTGATTTGCATTTCCTGGATGCTGAGTGATGTTGAGCATTTTTTCATATGACTGTTGGCCATTTGCATATCTTCTTTAGAGAAATGCTTACTTAGTTCTTTTGCCCATTTTTTGATTGGGTTGCTTGTTTTTTTCTTGTAAAGTTGTTTGAGTTCTTTATATATTCTGGATATTAGTCCTTTGTTGGATGTGTATTTTGCAAATATTTTCTCCCACTCTGTTGGTTGTCTTTTAGCTCTGTTAATTGTTTCTTTTGCTGTGCAGAAGCTTTTTAGTTTGATATAGTCCCATTTGTTTATTTTTCCTTTGGTTGCCTGTGCTTTTGGGGTCATATTCATGAAGTCTGTGCCCAGCCCTATTTGCTGAAGGGTTTCTCCTATGTTTTCTTTAATAAGTTTTATTGTTTCGGGGTGTATATTTAAATCCTTGATCCATTTTGAGTTGATTTTAGTACATGGTGAGAGGTATGGGTCTAGTTTCAATCTCCTGCAAATGGATATCCAGTTATCCCAGCACCCTTTGCTGAAGAGGGAGTCCCGACCCCAGTGAACTGCCAATCTCTTTTGATTGGAGAGATTAATTCATTTACATTCAAAGTAATCACCGAAAAGGAAGGACTTCTGTTATTTTGTTATTTCTTTTCTACATGCCTTATAGCTTTTTTTGTCCTCATTTCCTGCATTACTATCTTCTTTTGTGTTTAGTTGATTTTTTTTTGGCAGTGAAATGTTTTAATACTCTTTTCATTTCCTTTTATGTATATCTGTATATTCTACAGCTATTTTCTTTGCGGCTACCATTGGGACATTTAACATCTCAATGTTATAACACTCCAATTTGAATTTATACAGTTTGACTTCAATAATATACAAGAACCCTGCTTCTATACAGTTCCACCCCAACCCTATCAGTTACTAATGTTACAAAATTATATCTTTATACATTGTGTGTCCAAAAGCATAAACTAATAACATTTTATGCATTAGTCTCTTAAATAATGTAGAAGATAAAATGTGGAGTTGCAAAGTTACAATAATACTGGCTTTAAAATGAATAATAATTTTTAAAAAACAGTGTTAGTTTCTTAAATCATGTAGAATAATAAAAAGTGGAGTTACAAACCAAAGTTAAAATGATACTCACTTTCATAATTGCAGATGTATTTACCTTTACTGAGATATTTATTCTTTCATATGGCTTCAAGTTACTGTCTAGTGTTCTTTCACTTCACTTCAACTCCTTTTAGTATTTCTTGCAGGGCAGGTAATACACTTCCTCAGATCTTTTTTTTGCTGACCTGGGACTGTCTTAATTTCTTCTCCACTTTTGAAGGACAGTTTTCTGAATATAGGATTCTTGGTTAACAGTTTTTTGTTTTGTTTTGTTTTGTTGCAGCACTTTGTATATATCAGTCCACTGCCTTCTGGTCTCCAGAGTTTCTGATGAGAAATCAGCTGATAATCTTATTGAGGATATTTGCATGTCACAAGTTGCTTCTCCTTTGCTGCTTTCAAGATTCTCTTTGTCTTTGCCTTTCAACAGTTTGATTATAATGTGTCTTGGTGTGGGTTTCTTTGAGTTCATTGTACTTGGAGTTCATTGAGCTCCTTGGATGTTTTATTCATGTCTTTCATCAAATTTTGGAAGTTTCCAGCCATTATTTCTTTGAATAATCTCCCTGCCCTTTCTCTCTTCTCCTTCTGAGGCTCCCATAATGTGGTATACTAGATGATATACCACAGGTCTCTTCCGCTCTGTTCGCTTTTCTTCAGTGTTTTTTCTTTCTGTTTTTCAGACCTGATAATTTCGACTGTCCTATCTTCCAGTTCACTAATTCTTTCTTCTGCTTGCTCATATCTGCCTTTGAATCCTTCTAGTGATGCTTTCATTTCAGTTATTGCACTTTTCAGCCTCAGATTTTTTTGTTTGTTTATTTTTAGGTTTTCTATATTTTTATTGATTTTTTCAAGGAGACTTTCTCTACATCTTCCTTTATAGTTCTTTGAGCATCTTTATGACAATTGTTTTAAAGTCTTTGTCTAGTAGATCCTCTATCAGGTCTTTTTCAGGGACAGTTTCTGTTTGTTTATTTTTTCCTTTAAATGGGCTGTACTTTTCTGTTTCTTTGTATGTCTTGTGACTTTTTTTGTTGCTGTTGAAATTTGGATGTTTAAATCTAATAATGTAGTAATTCTGGAAATCAAATTCTTCTTCTTCCCCAGGGTTTACTAATTTTATTTTTGGTTTTTGGTTGGTGTAGGCTGTGTGCTGGTGATCAACCTGAAGTGTAAAGATAAGCCCTTCTCAGGTCTTTTTAAAGCTTGTGTTTTTCCCTGGGCATATGTTATGACTTTCTAAGTTTCCCTATATACATGGTTGCTTTTGAATGTCCTATAATATTAAATATCTGTCTCCCCAAAGGGTTAAAAGACAAAAATTAAGGTGGGGAGGATAAAAGAAAAGTGGGCTGGTCCTTTAGATCCCCTGGTAGTTGCTTCAACCAATGGGAAAGGTGCTTAAAACAGTGAGGAGAGGGCTGCTCCTTGTGTGTCTGCAGCTACAGGAGCAAAAACAGCAATAGTCAGATCCCCAAATTTTGGAGAACAGGATCTTTTTCACTTACCCCAGCTTCCACAAGTTGCCTTCAGGTTAATCCTGGAATGCATGCACAGTTGTCTGCTATGGGGCTGAGGAATGGATAGCTGCTACCAAACTAAATGCTGAAATAGACCAAAATTCACCACAATTTACCATCCAACCATTCCACTGGAGGTTGCAATCTTTCTAATAGACTCTAGAGTCTCCAAAATAGTCACATCAGACAGATTCTACCAGTGCAATTTCTGTCTAGATAGGGAGACAAGTTCCTGGTGCTTCCTACTTTGCCATCTTCCCAGAATTCCCTGATCACGTCTTCTTAACCAGTGACTCTGCTAAATGACCTCCTCAATTTTCTAATGATGAAGAATTTGAACACATGTTTTATAAATGCTATAAGAAGATTCATACTTTTGTTTATACAAATATGCCTAGTGTTAAACTAGGCAAAGTAACAAAAATTAATAACAGTAAAACAACAACGGTGCTGGGCATTTTGTGCTAAATGAGCTACTGCCAATACATATGTTTCCATTAGCATTTGTCAAAACTAGGAACTAAAATATCTGTCAGTGAGTTTAGGTTACTCAGGATCTACTGGGTGCAGCATGTATATTACATTGGGAACAAAAGGAGTAGAAATGTGCATGGCAGGGGAAGGAGAGGTGGACAGGAGGTTCATCAGAACCTGTGATGCGTGGGCAATAGGCACTTTCTGAAGTGGAGAGGATAAATCAATTAGACCTCAGAATAATAAGAACTTTGCCCAGAGTGACAGAAGAACTGTTGGGTTCCGGCACCAGGTCTGTCATTGCCTAACTGTGTGACCCTGGGCAAGTCAATTTCCCTCTCTGAGCCTCCATTTTTACATTTACAAAATGGATGAGGGAGGAGGTGAAGGAGGAGGGCTTTATGTCAATCTCCAAGATCTCTTGATGTAAAACATTTCATGACTCCATGACTCTAGACCTCTGCTGTCTAATATAGTAGCCACTATGCATGTGAGGCTATTTAAATTTTAAAAATTAAATAAATAAACATTTCAGTCCCTCAGTTCCACTAGCCACATTTCAAATGCTCAGTAGCCAGATGCAGCTAATGGCTACAGAGAACATTTCCATCGTCACAGACATTTTTAGCAGACAGCCCTCTACTACACCTTTTTCTTCAAAAAGACCCTTGAGGGCTGGTCCAGTGGCGCACTGGAGAGTGTGCCGCTTGGGAGCACGGCAGCGCTCTCGCTGAGGGTTCGGATCCCATGTGGAGACCGGTTCCTGCTCACTGGCTGAGTGCAGTGCGGGCGCAACACCGAGGGTTGCGATCCCGTTACCGGTCAGTAAAAAAAAGACAAAAAGGAAAAAAAAAAAAAAAGACGCTTGAGAAGTCTAATGTGACTCTTATTTATGTTCTTATACAATGTTATTGATGTTATTGTAAAACTGACTATTGTTACCATGACTATTGCTAGAATTGTACTAAAGGCTATTTTTACTTAATCCTCACAGCATCCCTGTGCAATAAAAACTGTTACTATACCCTTTTTATAAACGTGGAAAACAGATTCAGAATGACTCCATGAGTCTTTCAGAGCCACATCTGAGAAGTGGTAGAGCTGGGGCTTGAGTCCTTGGCTGTCACAATCCAGACCCCTACATGTTTCCTACTGGCCCCAGGCTTGATCTGTGGCCTCACTATCTCACTGATTCCTCATAATCCCCTTTGTGGACACTGGGCATTTATATATGCTTTGTCTAGAATGCCTTTCCTCTCCTTTTCTTTGCATGGCAACTTCCTATTTATCCTTTAAAAACTGACTCAAATATTACTTCTCCATCAGGTAAAATAGTTGCCTGTCAGCTTAGGGCTTCCACTTCACTCCATTCGTACCTCAAACACAGAGCCCACCAGGCAGCATTATCGTGTCTGTTCGTGAGTCTGGTCTCCCACCAGACTGCTAGTACATTCAGAAGGAAGCCTGTGCCTTAATCATTTTGGTATATCCCCAGTTCAGAGAAAGTGCTGAGTCAATGTTTACTGAATGCAAATATCAAAACATCTTTCTAATATTAAGAGACACCACCCTTTCCAGTCGCTCCAGCTTCTCTAAATGCTTTCCACTGCTCTTGGAACATAGTTTTAAATGCAATGCATTATCTGCAAGCAGAGGTCCCCAGCACCTTCAGAAAGGGAGCAAGATAAAATAAATAAATAGATAAACAAACAAATAAGCAATCACTATTTCTTAGACAAGTAGCTCTTCTTAAGCCTATCTGCGAGCAGTCTGTCATTTACAGGCAAGGAAATACTGCCCTTTCCACCAATTCTGCTGAAATTCTGTTCGCATTTCCTGCTATGCACCAAGCCTGGGCAGCACTCTGGGCTACCTGCCTACGATGACAGAGGCCACTTGGAAATACTGCAGGCCTATTAGGGTGCAACTAGGCTGTTGTCTGGCTTCAACCCCTCCCAAAGCAACGGACTACAGCTGCTTAATGAAGGGATATTAAAGTTGTTTGCAAAGGTCTTGGTGCACAGTTAAAAAGACACCTGCCAATCCCACACATTCTCCCAGGGAGCAGAATGACACCACCCCATTCTCCACCCTGCAGCTCTTCACTCCAGAGAGACAAGGGAAGAACAAAATGTTATTCTGGCTCTCCCTGTCCTCTAATTTGAGTCATCTTTTTGCTTCTGCATTTTAGAAAAAAGCTGAGGCAGGCCCAAATCTTTAAAAAAAAATCCAAAAACCTAATCAATCAACCAAACAAACAAATCAAACAGGAAAATCAAAGCTATTACCAGAACAAAGTGGAGGAAGAGAAATACTATTTATAGAAGGGCTCCTGTTTATTGGGATTGTTCTGGGTAAACTAATCTCTTATAACCCAACAATCCTAAAAGGCATGCTTAATGGTCTCATTTTACTCAGATGGAGACACTGAAGCCCAGACAGTGCTGAATAACAGAAAGAGCATGGATTTAATGGTAGAGAGATCTGAGTTCGAACTTGGGTGCCACTAGCTCTGCAGCTTTGCACAAATCATTGAACCTTGTTAAATCTTTGTTTTCTCATTTGGAAATAGACAGCAGTAGAACCAATCTTCCAGGGCTGTTATAGAGTCAAATATGAAAATGTCTGTAAAGCGCCTAACACAATGGCTGGCACCTTATTAGATTTAATAAATATTTGTTCCCTGTTCCCTTGTCTGCTACATGGCAGAGTTGGAATTCAAAAACAGGGTCATGGGTCCCCAAACCCAAGTTCTTTGCAGATCTGTAATGAGAACTTATCTGATCTGCTCCTCCATCACTGTAGTGATACAGTCAGGCTGGCTGGACTTGAGTAATTCTTTCCTTTGTACTGGCAAACCACTCTCTATTATTTTATGTATGTATGCCCAAATGTAAATCTCTTAGAAGTCAAAATCAAAATACATAAATCATGCATCTCCCAGTGCATTCTAATGTGCCTTCAATACAGCCAGATCATAAAAATATCTCTGCCAGCCACTTAACGTCATAGACCTACTGAGGAAAAAGGTTTAACATTGGCAAAATATAATAGAACAATTACTGTGCTTCAGCTTTGTGGAATTTGCAAAAAGCCAACAAAACCCAGGAAACACCAACAGCCTTTCTCATCCTAAGTCCTCCTGTTTTGAATCAGGCCACATTTTCTTCTGGAAAGAAAAAAGGCAAGTCCACAAAAAATGTTCTTGTATAAGGCTGAAGGCTCCACTTACAAATGGGGAAGATTTCAATCTCTGTAGTTTTCTTGATAGTCATGGATATATTTATCTTTTGTTTGCTTGGTATGGAGAAAGAATCTGAACTTTTAGAAACATTCTTCAAACTTAGAGTCCAAGGAATGCACTGTGTATCTTACCATGGAATTTCTTTGGCAGACGGCTCCTTCTTCATTGCACGGGTCTATAAAAATGGCCTCATCTGGCAACATATTCTGCAGCCTGTGCACCCCTCCCCCACCCCTGATGCCCTGAGAACACTGTAGAGACAGCTGTGGTGTGATGCACACGTGCAAACTGGGAGTCATGAGATCAGCACTGAGCTCTAGTTCTGCCCCTTTTTCTCTGACTTTGTGCATGTTGCCTCAATTCTATGTGCCTCAATTTTTCTCATCTGTATAAAGGGAGCATTAGCCGACAGCCAAGAGTTTGTGAGCACTGAGTGTCATAGTGTACCTGAAAGCTCTGTGGAGACCATGGGTGTTACATGAATGGTTTTTGATTAGAATTGAAAGAGCAGAAGTTTGAAGAACTGTATGCTCAGGAAGTATTTTTCATTTTTTGAATTAAAATCCATACTTGCTATTAGTCTGATTTCTTTTGAATCAGTTTTTCTGGGGCCTACACTTTGGAGACATTTGCTAACATAAGCAGCTTCCAAAATACTGAGCTTTGTGCATTAAAATGTAGCTTTTACATATTTTACTCATAAAGGACTGTAATGGAAAGAATATCAGACGAGGAAGCCCAAAAATCCATGAGTGACCCCCATGCACGGTGTCATATCTCTGAGCCATTCTGCCCCTCTATTTCTTCATCCGAAGTTGAGGGGACAATCTCTGCCCTTGAGGGTGATCCGAGGGTGAGGAGAACATGTGCGAGAACAATTTGCACAATGGAAGCTATGGCCCAAATCAACTTCAGCCAGTACTGGAACATCCTGAGGAGTCTTTTGCATTTTCAAAGAAACATTAAATTATTTCATGGCCAAATTAATCACAGAATGAATGTTAGATGTTCTTAACCTTATTGGAGGCGTGCAAGTACATGCACACAATGTTTGATACAATTTCAGGTGTTTTGTGGACTTCCTGATGCTCATTTATGGATCTTCTGAGTTTTGTAGGACCTCAGGTTAGAAATCTGTTTTAGATCATAAAGAACAGATGCTATGATCATCTCAGTTAATCCTCTTATTTAACAGATGACAAGTGGAGGCATGGAGCTTATCAGGGACTTACCACAACTGTTAAATACTTGAATAGTTTTAAATAAGTTTTTTTTTGTAGTTTTCAAAATCTGCAACCTACATTTTATAGAGTAAGCTCAGTTATTTGGAATATTTTAGTTATCATGACATTTTATTCATCATCCTTGTTAAATCAGAACAAGCGTATGCATATACTACACGTTTTTCCATAATATAAATTGAATATATACCATGAAATAATGCCATATAGCAAGAAAGCACAGATTGAATTAATCCAGTGCTCTTTTTAAAGCCAAACTGCCTAACTTTTTAAGAAGGACTTTATCCACCGTAGTTTAAGTCTAAATTCTTACATGAATTATGATCTAACTATTAATCAGGTTTCCTGAATTTACACAGTTCCTAGTTAAAAAAGTTTCCTAGCTTCTGCCAAATTCCTCCTAAAAAAAATCAAGCATTGTAAGAAAAATGCATTTTTATAAAAATAAAATCAAGAAAACACATAAACAATATAATTTGCAAATTTAGGAGCCTGGGTGATTAGGGCCAACATTCCCATTGCAGATGGGATTTGGGACCTGTTACTATTCCACTGCCATTACAACCACCAGAAATTGCTCACCGACAGGTGCAGGGTTGGCTGATGTTTTCTGAACATGATGGTAGAATGGGCCATCAGCATCACAAGTGAAAGGAAAATGAGCATTGAGTGCACAGCAAACGAGCAGGGGGTGCATAGCAAACAAGGAGGGGCTGCATAGCAAATGAGCAGGGGGTGCATAGCAAATGAGAAGGGGGTGCATAGCAAACAAGCAGGGGGTGCATAGCAAATGAGCAGGGGGTGCATAGCAAATGAGCAGGGGGTGCATAGCGAATGAGCAGGGGTTGCATAGCGAATGAACAGGGGGTGCATAGCAAATGAGCAGGGGGTGCATAGCAAACGAGCAGGGGGTGCATAGCAAATGAGCAGGGGGTGCATAGCAAACGAGCAGGGGGTGCATAGCAAACAAGGAGGGGGTGCATAGCAAATGAGCAGGGGGTGCATAGCAAATGAGCAGGGGGTGCATAGCAAATGAGCAGGGGGTGCATAGCAAATGAGCATTGAGTGCATAGCAAATGAGCAGGGAGTGGACAGCAAATGAGCAGGGAGTGTGTAACAGGGTCTGAGCTACATGTTGCTATCTATGTAATTTCAAAACAGCAGCATTTTTTGTTCTTGTTATTGGCATTATGTATCAAACACAGGTCAAATTTGGGTTGTTAAAAACCTTGCAGTAAGTGCTCAGCAAAGAACATAGGCACCCTTCAAATCCAGGCTGCTACTGTGGATAAAGTTTGACCAGAACAGACATGGTTTGGGAAAGAAGAGAAATGGCATCACTTTTATTAGCCAAGGTGTAGTGAAGGATCAACTGGCACATGCCAACGAACTTTGCCTCTCTAGTTCAAGTTTTCTATACCTTTCAGAATCCCAGACCCAACCCTGAATAAGTCAGGAAGATATTGGGTCATTTCCCTAGAACTCCTGTTCCTTCACACACCATCTCAAAAGACTTTTGGTTCTTCCTGTGTGGTTCTTGCTTGAATAGTGAATGTTCTCTTTCCACTAATTTCAAGAAGAATTTACTGTGGATACTGAGCATTTGTGCTTCAGAGAACATACTTCAGATCTACTTCTAGTTTTTGCCTCAGGCCACCTTTGAAGAGGAGGTCATGAGGCGGCCAGGCCAGCCACGGTGGAGGTGATAGCCTCTAAATCAGTCAGCGTGACTTGCCAGGAGGGACAAGCTGTGTCATCAGACGTGACCCACTTCCTCTTCCTGTCAGGCACTCCAGGTTGGAGCCCCAGCTGGCTCATCTGCTTCCCTGGGTTGGATGTCTCTGGAGAGGCCAACATGTCCTCAGATGTCAGTGGCTGTGGGGATTGTTTTTCAAATTTTGGCATTTCTTGTCACTTCTTTCATGCTGGAATAATTATCATAAAGTACAATCTTCCATGGAAAAGTTTGGTCATCCCAAGCATGTGCCCCAAACCAGATATATGAGCTGGTTGACCTGCTCACCCCTTATATAACTTCAGATTTCCTGATTAACTCCTTTCATCTTAATTGTTTTTTTAAAAAATTCAAAGCTTCTAAAGCTCTTTACTCCTAGTCTCCTGGGCACTGATGTTGGGTCCCAGGCTGTCTTACCACATTGCTTTGGCAAAACAATGACTCTCTCTGGGATTTTAAAAATATAATGAGGCTGTTCTCTTGCTTTGTAACTTTTTATCTCAGCATGAACTCAGTTCTCATCAAGGAGCTTTGTTTATAGTATCAGAGCTTTAAATTTTTAAAAATTTATTCCTTAAAGAATAACCCAAATCAATAAAGGCTTTAGAAAATAGATCTCTCACTTTTCTTAGAATATTTCTCTTACCTATATAAGTGAAACTAAGTAACTAAATATCCTATGTGTGAAATTATTATTATTTTTTCCAGAGGAAAGAGTTTCAAATGTTGGTTTTTACTCTGACTTATAAGGAAAGCTGTGAGTTCAAAAGAACACCAAAAAGGTAGCTACGGGACCAAATATATGTCCGTGTTTATCTAGTAAACATCTTAGATAGTAATCAGAAGAGATGGATGACTATGGTCATGGCTTTTAAATGTATAGAATATCCTACTTTTTATGGGGAGGGAAAGTGAATTTTAGGTATTCCAGAAAATGTATGAATTCATTGAATGTTAATTTTCCTTAAAAAAGGAAACATTCTTTCTAATGTTGCTTGATGTACCCCTTTAAAAATTCTAATTATTTTAGCAAGGAAGGAAGCAGGTAAGGAAGGAGGGAAACATGCATCCCACTCACAAATATACACATATACACATTTCACACAAGCACTCTTCATATTGGCATACAGAAGCCCACTGTCCTAGAAAGTCACAGTTTCTGCATTTTTCCACGAAAGATTTCTGTGACCTCCCACATTCCCACATCCTATAATACATTACACAGAACTGAGAAAAAGATACTTTTTAGAAAGTGGATCATACCCTCCTTGCACACAAACAGAGGGAAGGCATCATTTCTGCATTGCTAATGAGCTACACTCAAAAAGAGCAGGAGGCTATTTTCACCTCCTGCAACTTTTTGCTCTCTTTCTGTACTCTTCTTGACTCTACCAGAGGCACAGTGTTATAAACAATATTGTATTAAACATTACAGAGGAGTGATGAAACGGTGCCCTTGAAATTTGCCACATGCTTCCAAAATAGTATATATGCTACTAACTAGCCTTGTCCAAATCAGAACATTCCTGAATCATCTAGAGGCCTCTCACAGTTGGCGGGCTGGCTGAGCAACCAGAACTGTTATTGCTTAGGACAACCCATTCTGTGTGGGGCTCTCAGGAGGGACATTAAAAATCTTATTAATTGAGACTACTGGTTTTCAGTGAGTCCGATAGCTTGGAAATGTGCAAAGGCATTTCCTCGCTCTTTCCTTTTTCCTCCCTTCTTTTTTGCTTTTCCTGATTTTCTTTTTCTTTTCTTTTTTTTTTTTTCTTGTCACAATGCCTGTAGGATGCTACTGTTATGGAACTATCAGGGACCAGGGATGCTGTCTTCATGTGTTGAAGAAACCACTCCCTCTAAATGCCTGCAGTACTCAGTTTGAGAAACACCAGATTTAAACAGTCTCAACCAGCCTTCTACCATTTAAGAGCAATAAATAAATACATAATAAGTAAATAAATAAAAAATACTTGAGGTGATAGCATCTGATATCTTGAATTTAAACAGTTTCAACCAGCCTTCTACCATTTAAGAGCAACAAATAAATAGATAAGTAAACAAATAAAAAATACTTGAGGTGATAGCATCTGATATCTTGAGTAAAAGTGATTTATACTTGATTAAGTTAATAACTGCTTCTTTCATTAGTGAAAATAATAATAACAGCTATGGGTTAAATGTGTCCCCCCAAAAGACATGTTGAAACCCTGACTTCTAGTATCTGCGAATGTGACCTTGTTTGGAATTATGGTCTTTGCAGATATAATCAAGCTAAGATGAGGATGGGCCCTAATCCCATGTGACAGGATGACTGGTGTCTTTATAAGAAGGAAATCCGGACACAGACAGACTCAGAGGGACGAAGGCCATGGGAGACGGAGGCAGAGATTAAAGTTATGCCGCCACAGGCCAAGGAATGCCTGAGCTACCAGAAGCTGGGAGAAGCAGAGTATCCTCCTCTGGAGCTCCCGGAGTGTGGCTCAGCTGAAACCTTGATTTCAGACTTCTAGCTTCCAGAACTGTGAGAGTATACACTTCTGTTGATTTAAGCCACCCGAGTGTGTGGTAATTTGTAACGGCAGTCCTAGGAAATTCAGACAATAGCTAAATCTATATTTATCCCAAGCTTGGCAGGTTGGTATAGTTCAAGGGGACGGGTGGCTCACAGCAGTTTGGGGGAAGTCATATTTGGGGACAAGACATGCACTTACTGGCAACCTCTGCTGCTGGGTAACTGAGAGGAACAGAAGGTTTTCCCTTTCTGTCCAGGAAGGCACAATTCCTTCTAACTTCCTCTAGTCTTGGTTGATGACACTAGCATAGATTTCTAAGTCCCAGGTTCAAAGGAAGAAAAGTGTTCTTTTGGTGACATAAAAACTGAGAGGAAAACAAAACTCCCTTCTGGCACTCCCCTTCTACTGCAGAAACAGATTATGATGAAAAGGAGAAGGGGCCAGCCTGAGGGGACCACCTCAGCTTGACACCACCCTTCATTTCCGTAGGACTTGTTTGCCATCATGAACTTATTATTGGCCTCATCTAGACTCTGTCTTGACACCACACTTCAAAGGTTAAACTACGAGTTGCAGTGATAAAATAAGAAAACCTACCAATGCAGAAACACAGCTCATGCCCTTTCCCTATTGAGGATGAAACCAAATAGATGCATTTTTCAGAGGACCCTGTGGATTATCTCTTTCCTATAGAAATCTCCCCTGTGGTTAGCACTAGCTAGCTCTACCTGTGGGTTTTTAAAAGGCAATCCTTATTGCATTCAATTGCCTCGAGTGAAATTTTATTTTATAGGGATGTGCAGGTAAGGTTGGTTGCCCAAATATAGTAAGCTTGTCTGGAAAGCGATCACATGTAATTCCTTTCCAAATTTCACTTGCTGAGGCGCAATTGCATGAAGCGGGCCAGCTGGATTTCTTGCAGACTCCCACCTCTCCCTTCTCTGCTTCCTTGGGGCCCTTTGGTATCCAGTGCATTCATGGTGCTTCCCACTGTGTGACTCCTGATCCAGGGGGCATCCCAGGTCCAAGGTCACTTCCTCTATCAAGACGTATTTGCTCTATGGGCCACTCCCTTGAGCCTCTATACTCTTCGGCATGCCAGTGCATGGCTATAGATAGTAACTTTCAGCTACTTTAAGTTAATGTGCTACTTCTCTCAAGGAGAGGAATGCTGGTGAGCAAGGTTGAAGGGATTTTGGAGACCCTGAAGTCAGGGGACTTAAGTTTACATGAGATCTTTAGGCTAAGTTTAGCCACTAACTAGCTATGAGACCTCAGGGTCCACATCTTCGAGTATCAGTTTCTTCAGTTCAGTTTGTCAAGCATGGCACACTCTCCATGTATGTGCTCATATGGGGAGGAAGGGATATGAAGCTAAGACATGATCTCTGCTTTGTAAAGGCAGAAAGACCAGGAGGACTAATATGTGCAAACCACTTAAGGAGAAATTTGAGCTTGCAAGAGGAAGAGAATTCTGGTTGGCAGAGAATGGAGTAGTATGACATTCTAGAATGAGGAAATGGCATGGGCAGAGGCAGAGAGGCTTGAAGGTATGTGGCAAGTGTTCCCTTCTTAGGGAAGACTTCCAAACAAGAATGCCTATCTGCCTCTGGCCTCTCACACCATGGTGACCTGCAGCTCCTTTCATTTGTTCTGCCTCTAATTCAGAGTGCTAAAGAGTTTGGACTTGTTTCTGTGAGCAACAGGGAGGTCTGAAAAATACTTTTTAAAAACTTTTTATAACGGAAAAATTTAATGGATGTTTTATAATGGAAAATTTTAATGGAAAAACAAAGCAGGAGAGAAGAGTAGAATGAAACCTACTCTCATCTTATTTTGAAGCAAATCCAAAGCATCACAGCATTTATTCTGCAAATATAATGGTATGCATCTTTAAAAGATAAGGGATGTTGCAAGCATAAGGGCTATACCATTATCATGCTTAAAATATTAATAATACTTTAATATCATCAAATATCTAGTCAGCATTCAAATCCACAATTGCCTCATAATGTCGTCATTTATTTTTACAGTTTTGGTTTGATTCAGGATCCAAATAAGGTCAAAATTGTGATTGATTGCTATGTCTCTCATCTCTTTTTAGTCTATAAATTCCTCCCTCATCTGCCCATCTTTCTCTCAACCTCTCTCTCTTTCCTTATATTCATTTGCTGAAGAAACCAGGTTATTGATACCATGAAGTTTCCTATAGTCTGGAGTTTGCTGATTTCATTTCCATGGTGTTATTTAACATTTTCCTTAGTCCTCTGTATTTCCTATAACTTGATTGCTGAACTTAGAGGCTTAATCAGATGCAGATTCTCTTTAACTTGGCAAGACTGTTTCATAGTGGACAGTGTGTTCTTCCATCAGGAGATAGAGTATCTGGTTGTGTCACACTTCATGTTGGCAGCCACTGATGATCAGTGCCAAGATCCACCCACTCATTAGGTCATGTGATATAGTGATATTCTATTTCTACTGTGCCTTCTTCATTTATTAGCTGGAATACTTCTATAGAGACAATCAATTATCCCATTATCTAATATTTGATTGCCAGTGGTATACTTCACAAAGTAAAGGCAGAATAATAAGATAGATAAATTAATCAAGAATACTGGATTTGTTTTCTAGTTATCTATTATTTCTCAAAATAATGTGTTGGTTTGTTAGCACCCCCCAATGAAGATCAGTGAAGTTTTGTATTGTCATTGTTTTGTTCAGGGTATCATTATGAACTCATGAGTTTAAATGTATCCAGGGTGTTTCAATCTACTGCAATTATTATCCTCATCAATGTTTGTATTGTCCCATCATTGGCCAGTGTGACCCTCATTATGTGGTTCTGAGTCTGTGACAGGACCCTAGTAGTCTTTGAGAACATCTTTGCTATCTGATCTAACAAGATGTTCCAGACTCATCTTATACATTTTCTAACCCAGATCTGGAAGCAGCCACTTCTCCAAGGATCCTTCATTTCTTTGGTGGAAACAGAATTTAGACACCACAATCTGAGCACCAGGAAGACTCTTAAGCAGATTTGGGTCTGCTTCTCCTACTTAGGAGAACAGGCAATTGGGCCTGGCCTGAATGGGTCCCCAAAACTGTTGAGGGACTGTGGGAAGAAAAATGGTGATCATTTAGGAGTTACTGCCATAGTCTAGGAAGAGATGATAAGATTCTCAAGCAAGGGTGTAGCTGTGGGGATAAAAGGGAGAGTCAGAGTCAAGAGAAATTCTAGAGACTACGTTTCCACAAGAGGATTTAGCAATTGATTTGGCAGTTCAAGGCAGTGGGGGCAGAGGTAGTTAAAGATTAGAGGCCTGGGTTCAAAGCCCAACTGTGTTACTTATCACTGTATGATTTGGGACGGTTTACTCAACTTCTGAGCCCCAGTAACCTGAACTGCAAAATGGGAATAGTACTGCCTACCTCATAGGGTTGTTGGAGGATTAGATGAAGTTGCAGATGAGATGAATGTAGCACAATGTGTGATATACCCAGTAAGGCTAAAAATAAAAAATGTGACCTGACCTCACTCCCCTGCCATGGGTCTAGTTTTATCTGTAATACGAGGGGTTGGCCAACATCATATCAAAGCTTTTTCCAGTCCTATCTGCTCCAGCCCTCTTCCCAGTCACACCTGCATTGTTCTCTGACAATGCTGCAGTGTATTAATAATGGATCCTCAGCATTTGTCTAGACCACATTTTATTGATTATTTTATTAAAAGATGACATAACAAATTTAATGTTGCCAGAAGAAAAATAAATCATATATTCTTCTGAAGCCTATTTTTCTTATTTGATATCTAAGTTAGCCACTTTCATTTAAGAAAAGCTTAGAATAATGTTTTAAGAAATTGCTCCCCAAAGTGAAAAACACTGAAGAGACTTAAAAAACTAACAAAATACTTTAAATGCTGATCAGTTAACTCAGAGCCCCTTAAAATACTATCCAAGATGGTCATCCTGATCAATGATTTATGCAGCACTCTGGTTTTAGAAAATGTAACATTACTTTAAGTCAATTCCTTCCCAGAACCTTCCCTGCTCATTACATCAGTGTTGCCCTGTAAAACTTTCTGAGGTTATTTGCTTCTTTAAGACGTTATTTTTGAGGGCTCCATCTGAATGATTTTTGAATCAAGATTTTGAGGATCGAAATAGCCATCTAGCAGTTACTATGGCCCCATTAACTGTTGCTAAAGAGGGATTGAAGATATTTATAATATATAATTGGAAAGGCAATACAAACTATAAAAAAAAGAAGAAATTCAGGCAATACAAATGAGAGGGAGAGTAAAAAATGAAAGTGACCCAGCTCAGCTGCCAGAGAGAACCATTGCATCCTTCCATACCCTTTTCTCTTCAGGCACACACGTATACATAATGTGTTAAATGTTTCATCACAATGTACATTTTATTCGGTAGCTGGCTTTTTCAATACATGGTAAAATACAAAGTTACAACATATTGGCTCCATATATTGTAACCATTTGTACACGTCAGTACTACTGAACTACT
The DNA here is from genome assembly GCF_000696425.1 of Galeopterus variegatus. Lineage (NCBI taxonomy): Eukaryota > Metazoa > Chordata > Mammalia > Dermoptera > Cynocephalidae > Galeopterus > Galeopterus variegatus. The sequence goes on along the minus strand of NW_007728646.1, from coordinate 84,426 downwards.
TCTTTAAGCAGCTGCTTAGTATTGCCCAGTATGAGTGTTGGATGTGTGCTGGTTTATTTGACCAGCACTTTATTGTTAGGCATTTACATTGTTTCTAATTGATTGGTTAAGATGTATTTTATTGAAATACGTCCTTTATAAAAATACATTTTAACCAAAACAAACAAACAAACAAACAAGGCTCTGAATCAGGTCTGCATAGGCAATAGGCACACTCTTGTCTAATTCTGTGTATGTTTATAGTTTCCATAATAATAATAAAAAGCCAGTACTTGAGTGCAGCTTTTAAAAATTGTTGTAAAAAAAGAAACAGCTGTCACTTACTGACTTTTATTTTATTTTATTTTTTTACCAAAATCTTGGCTGTAAACTTCTGAATCTCCAAACCCACATTTCTCCTCTTTCTGGTAACCTTCCAAACTGAAACTCTATTCCCCATGATGTAGTTATTTTCACTCTTCCAGTGGCCACACTCGCATATGAGATTTTGAGCATCACAAGCCTTCTCTTGTTATGTGTGTTCTTTTTCCTTCCAGCGAGAAATTGGGCCCTGCTTTTCATTTCACTCAGGGAACATGGCATCTTCCATGGAAGGAAAGCTGGAGGAATGGTCACGTGTCCTCCAGTGCCATGTCTGAAACACCAGACACAGCTCCCTGTTGGGCTTCCAGTACAAGAACAGGGCTCCTCTCCTTTGCCCACACCTGTTTACAGCCAAGGAGGCTGAACTTCAAGATGGCCGAGAGCCTGCCCTCCTCAAGAATGGACACATGGACCTCATGGAACAAGCGAGGCAAATGTTTCTAATATAAAGTGTCACCTTTCCCCTTCTTTGGTTTGCTGCTCTTCAAGTGGATATAATCTTAAATTTTATCATTAACCCTAAGGCTTCAAGACAAGTATGTTGTTATTTTTTAAGCTCATGCTCTTTTTGGCAGCTACTAAATAATTAAACATTCCTATGTTGAGTAATCCAGAAAGCACCATGAGTATCTGCTGCACGGTAAAGCGGGGGATCTGCCTACCTGGGCAACTTGAATACCAGCCACGTCAAAGGGTGTCAGCCCTGCAAGGTAGATAACAAATGCAATCCCTCACCCAAATCCAGGATGCAGATTTTATTTGAGTCAAGGTTTCACCATCACTTCTATGCATTGCTTAGGCAAAACACCATTCAGATTTCAGAATCACAAAGGAAGGTAGAAAACAGGGTCTCTAAGGCCAAGAAAACTCCCAATCTGATCTTGAGCTTATATAGTGATAACTTCCACCTTCAACACTCAGCATTTGAATTTACCTGACTTTCTCAGATTTACTGGGTAATTGCCAATTGTGCTTCCCTTAGACTCAAATCACTTTTCATCACCAGACTATTTTTAGTTAATCAGAAAATTCTCGAAAATGTTCAAATAGTGGAGATATCTTTATCATCCCTAGTTGAGCTCAAAGGTGACATATTCTTAATTGGCCAGAGAGTTTAAGAGTTTCAGCAATTTAAAAATGATGTCCACATAAAAAAAGGGGGGGGGGGGATTACATTTAAGAAAAATTTTGTATGTGCATAGATCAACAATAGCTGAGTTTTAAAGTTTGGCTTATGTAATATGGTAATACTCAATGAAGACTAAAGTCCTGACTCATTTAAAAAAAAAATAAATAAATAACGAGAAAAACTGCTTGGAGACACCAGACATAGCACTTGATAGTAAGCAAGATTGCCAATGTCTCATTTTTGGTAGGTGATATAAGGCAAAATTTGAATTGTCTTCATTTTGCCAGCCGTCAAAAATGTATTTTAATCACCCAATTCAATAAATAGACTTTGAGTACCCCGTATATGACACACAGTATTCTAGCATTGCGGGATACCACAGCAAAACAAGACAGACAAAGTCCCTGTCCTCTTGGAGCTGTGCCTCAGTGAGGGGGAAGGGGAAGAGATGGAGGGAGATAGATATCAAAGAAAAAGTAGAGGCAAAAGTCAGGCAAGGGGCACTGGGTGTACAGTGCTGGCAGGTGGAGCAGACTTAATTTTCAGACGTTGGTCAGGGCAAGTCTCACTGAGAAGCTAATACTTGAGCAAGGGTTTTAAGGAGTTTATGGAATTAACCTTATGGATATCTGGAGAAAATATGTTCCAGACAGAGGAACCAGCCCTGGCATGCTATAAGGCACCCAGCACGGCTGCTTGTAGAGAGAGCGAAGAAGAGGGTAGAAGATCAGGTTCAAGAACAAATGAGGCATCAGCTCATTCAAGTCTAGACGGTCACTTTAAGGTCTTGGGCTTTTACTCTGAATGCCGGGAGAAGCCATAACAGAGCTCTGAACAGAGCGGTGACATCCTCTGACACGTTCCCAATGGGTTAACTGTTGCTATGTAGCAGACAGACCCTAGGAGAAAAAGGATGAAAGCTGGCAGATCTGAGAGAGGCCACTGCAGTATTCCAGCAGGAAGATGACAGTGGCACAAACGAGAATGAGAGCAATGGAGGTGGCGAAAGTGGCTAGATTCTCCATATATAATAAAGGCAGAGCAGAGAGATTTTCTTGAAGGATTGAAGGAGGGGGGCTGAGAAAAAGAAAAGACTCAAGGATGACTCATGGTTTGCAGTCTGAACACCTAGGAAGTTGGAATTGCCATTCGTTGAGATGGGGAAGACTTCAGCTGGAGCCTCTGAGGAAGGAAGTCTAGAAGCTCAGTTCTGGACATGTTGAGTTTGAGACGACCATGAGATATTCAACTACTGTTTTCTTTTGACTGAGTCAAACTTCGTCATCCTCAAAGAAGGTTCATTCCCCGAGGATACGCTTTTGTCTATGTTGTTCATTATTGTATCCTCAGAGCTTCCAAGAGTGTTCAGCACGTGTAGATGCTCAATTAAAAATTAATTGAATGAATGTTTATTAAGCACCCAATATCTGTCCCACTGTGTTCCACCATGTTGGGGACATAGCAGCAAATGAAACACCTAAAATTTGAGCTCTCATGCACCTTACAATCTAATCATGAGAGGCAGACAAATAAAGTAAAATAAAATAAATCTTGTCTCTCGGTGTACAGGCTTAGTAGACATTGGTTGAATGTTTAGACCCATGGCATTCTATGTATATTATTATAACCCTATGAGGGAGGAAACTGAGCTTCCAGAGTTGGCATTTCATGCTAATCTGTCTTACTCCAAAGTCCTGTGTTGCTTCTCATAAAATGACCCAAATCACATTCTTACCCGATAAATATCAGGGCTGTGTTTATCTGCTTATAAGCATTTAAAGAAGAGTCGCTCATCATGAACTATTTTTAAAATTCAGTTCTAGAAAGGCTGCCTGGAAGTAAGCAACCACAGGCCACTCACTCGACCCTCTTGAATTGATCTAAGCCATGCAGCTGAATTCATCTTGGCATTTCAGGGCATTTTCTTTTTCTTCATCCCCTTTTACAATGCTGGGAGTACCTTAATTATCTGCCATAGGGACCACCATCCTGTTTCATCTGAAAAGTTCAACTTGCAACCTTTCACAGAACTAAAAAGGTGTACTAAAATAGGCTTTATATTCATATAAATTTGAGGAAGCATCCCTATCCTCTCTAAAAATTAAACTTGATACATTTTTCATTCCCAGCAGTAGGATCAAGAGGTGATTTGGGCCTTTAAAATTATTCGCAAGTAATTTAATTCTCATCTGCCACTCATTCATCCATCTGATATTTTCTCAGTCTCATGCAACACTGTGCCCCTAGCCTCTCCTATGTAGCCTGTGCAGAAATTCTGAAATATTCACTGACTCATCCTATTGTCCATTTCTTATCCAGTTTTCACATGTAATTTGATATCACACTTTCCTCCCCACCAACATGTCCTATAATGTAAATAATGAATGATCATTTACCCTCAAAAATTGATAATCCTTTCTCCTGCTTAGACCTGTTTGAACAGCTCTCCAAAAAGTAGAATTTCAGGGCTCTCCTCTTGAATGTCATCTCCATCAAGATTGAAATTTTTAAGACAAAACATCCAGGGCTCCCCCTTAGTAGAACATGACAGAATACGTCTCGATGCTGCCTCTCATGCAGCAGAGTCCATCAACAGCGAGGATTCCCATGACTGACTGGCAGACTGTGTGATCCACCAATAACTTGCCTCTTTCCCAGGCTGAGAAAGATGTGTCCAGTCCACCGGATTTCTTTAGGACCCTCTGATGAACAAGTGGCAGCAAGGCCCCGTCATGTCATAATTTTGAGATATACTAACATCCTCTCTTAATACAACACATTACATTAATTCAGTAGAATGACTGGGGTCATAAATGATTCTCTAAACACACACAGACAGTGTATTGTAACTTTTACACAGCAAATGGGTATCCTTTTATTCTTACAATAATTGCTACTGTTCTTCCTGAAGAATCTAAATTATGGTACAAAGCAAGAGTCATATAGAGTGGAGTGTTTAACAGTCAAATAAATGTTCAACCCCAGTAAAACAGTACGTGTTTGCTGTCTATCTGTGAATTATTCTATAGCCTGAATGATTGAGTCCCCCCAAAATTCATATGTAGAAATCCTCACCCCTAAGGTACTAGAAGGTGGGGCCTCTAGGAGGTGATTAGATCAAGAGGGTGGACCTCTCATGAATGGGATTGGTGCCCTTATAAAAGAGGCCCCAGAGAGCTGCCTTGCCTCTTCCATCATGTGACAACACAGTGAAAAGGCTCCATCTATGAATCAGAAAGTGGGCCTTCATCGGACACTAAATCTGCAAGTGCCTTGATCTTGGACTTCCCAGCCTCCAGAACTGTGAGAAATAAATGCTTATTCTTTATAAGCCACCCAGATTATGGCATTTTGTTATAGCAGCCTGAATGGACTAAAACAGATCACAAATGCTTTTCCAACAAAACCGATAATATTTCATAAGGGGCAGACAGTACCATTAACTATCCATCATAGATACAACAGTGAGTGAATAAACTGTTAGTAATGAGGTTATGCTTCTGGACCACACAAAGCTGGTATGAATATGACAATGTAAGAGTGTGATATTTCCTTATATAACCCCATATAAGGAAATATAATGTGTTCTAATCAGTGGGAAGTCTGAATGGTAGCTCTAAGTTCATAATCATGGACAAAAACCCCACAAATACACAAAACTCTCTCTCATCTAATTCCTTTCATGTTCAACACCTGCACTGAAGTTCCCCTGTCCTTATTTCCCTGCTTACAGGAAAGAAAGTCAGGTGTCAGAATTTGGCATGTAAGTGGAGAATATTATCATCAAAGTTGCATTCCACCAGCTCACCTTATTTTGTATTGAATGGACATGTTTTCTAAATATCACGCCTGGTAATTTTCCACAATTTTTTTTCCCACTTAACAGCTCTTCACAGATTTTGCCTTAGGTATGAAAGGTGCAAATTTTCACTATCTTCCAAATGCTTAAAAGTTTTTTTTTTTTTTTTTAACTTCTGCTTTAAAATTCTAATATGTTGCTTCAGGCTCTATATAGCCACAGCTTTCAAGTGATACCAACAGACTTTCCTGGCAGGAATTATGTAAACCTTTTCCAATTAATATTCGCAAGGTGTCTTTAAGATCCTGGCACAAAAGAGATCACTAAAATCCAAAGCTTTCAGTTTTAATCACAACTTTCTTTTTTAATCAGCTGCCACCTAGATTCTAGAAGGCTTCTAGTTCCAGCTCCTATGCAAGAACACTGCTACCATTAAAAATATACTGATGTTTTAAAAAAGAAAGGGTCAAAAGGGGTTAGTTAATATAGCTCAGGGAGGCTACAGAAATCCCACCTATTGTTCAGAAACACACCACAATGCACAGTTAATGGATATGCAATCAAATTCAAAATATTTCACTAGCGAGCTTCCTCCAAATCCTAACCATGAGTTGCTAACTGAGAGAGCTGCTCTAAATGTCCATGTCTTCCCATAAACAGATTATTTTTAATAAAATGGTTCAGGGCAACTAAAGCCACATGGGGCAGGGTTCAAAATAAAGCAAATTCTATGTAAAACCCATTGCATAGATGAACTGCAGATGAAAGGTCAAAGGTATGACGCCAGATAAAATACAGGGCAACCAGTTCAATATGAATTTAAGTTAAACAACGAAGAATTATTTGGTCTAAATATGTCCCAAATATTGTATGGGACATACTTAGAATTCACTGTTTATTAGAAATTCAAATTTGAGCAACCTGTAGTGTATTTTTATTTGCTAAATCTGGCAAAACTAGCCAAAGGAAAATTAAGAAAATGTATTTTCAACTGACATTATGTCACCCTGCACTAATGAAAGCACAGATGGAAAGAATTCTGTATTTGTCTATTTCATTTTAATGATTTCTATTACTCCTAAAATAGCAACAGTCTCAAGGTTTATAAACAATGTTAAAATAGGTAAAAGAAATGGGCTATGCTGGTGTAAAGGATTACGATGAACATTTAAAGATTTACATATCAGAAAATCTGATGTTAGGGCCTGCCTGTGGCTCACTTGGGAGAGTATGGTGCTGACAACACCAAGGGCCACGGGTTCGGATCCCTATATAGGGATGGCCGGTTAGCTCACTTGCGAGAGCGTGGTGCTGACAACACCAAGTCAAGGGTTAAGATCCACTTACCAGTCATTTAAAAAAGAAAAAAAAGAAAAGAAAAGAAAAGAAAATCTGATGTTACATCTATCCCCTTTATTTAGATAATTTAAGCTATAACTAGAAAAATGTAATGAACTACATATAAAAACCAGTCTTATTTTATAGTCACCCTGCTTGCACATTAACTGAATGGTAACCTATTAGCCTTGTGTTTCCGAGTAAAAAGCAATCATTGGATAAAGCAGACACTACCTGCCCACCTCTTCTTAGAGCTGTCATTGTCTTCTACATGAAACAATTTTTCCAAGCAACTGTTTCATTTGATATTTTATGAGCAAGGGAAATACGATTTGTAAACTAACATGTCCAATTTCAGTGACAGATACTTCCAAAAGGAAGCAAATTGCTGTAACTGCTATTGCAGGATTCCTTTCATTTTGATGTTAAGACAGCCAATCCCTTTTGAAAACATTTTAAAAATGTCACTCTCGACTGTTTCAGTGAGTGCGATAACCCCCAAGGGGAAATTATTGCTTAAGAAATTCTGCTTAAATAAAACAGTATAAACACTTGGTCAATATTTTCCTCATAAAAACGCAGCGCAATTAGACCAGACCGAAATGTTGAAGTTAAATTAGAGATCTGGCAATTATTGAGATGATTCTGGGTTCTGAAAAGAGCCATTCTGGAGCATTCAGACAAAATGACCTGTCTTTTCCTAAATTGTTTAATCTGAATTATCTGTAATTTGTGACTCTGGGAACTGACCTTAAAGGTTTAGCTGACTTGAGCTTTTGAAACACACCAGTCTGCAAAAGTCTCTGTGGAAGAAGTAAAGTCCTTGGTGAGACTTCTTTTTGTTACTTGGCATTTTTTGGACTACAGTGCTAAATCTGAATTGGCACATTATTAACCTTTTCAAATTAGGCATTTAGTAGGCTCAGCTGAATATTTTCTTAATTTGCACATTGGGTTTACTGGAACAGCTGGTGCTGCACTGGAATATTAGTTGAGAACTTTGATTTACATAGTCTGAGTGCAAACATATAAACTCTGCTTTTGGAGAGGATGACTTAATCAGTGTAGAATATATTAAACTTTATTAATAAGGAAATAGCAACAAATACTAACACTTATTGAGCATTTACTATGTCCCTGGCATGGTATACCTGTTGGTATATTCAGTCATTTAATACTTTTAACAATGTTATGAGGTTATACTCCCCCAATTTTGTGGATAAGAAAACTCAGACTGGTTAAGGTACTTGCTCTAAATCACACAATTAGTAAGTAGTAAAGCTTAAATTTGTACTTAGGCAATCAACCTGCAGAATCCTTGCACTTACCATTTTGTAACACTGTCTCTGTAAATGCATCAGATAACAATGAAGAGTGTCCACCTTCTCAGATGAGGTTTCATATGAAGGAGGTAACTAGAGATTTCAGGCCAACGGAATGCAAGCAACTCTTTACCACCCCCCACAACAAACCATAGGCAACATTGTTGTTCCTGTAAATGTGTGTGCATTTTTGGTTTATTTTAATATATCTGGGATATGGCTACTGAGCTGACACATATCAGGACCTATAGTAGGTACAAACCCATAAATGTATAGGGTGGGGTCTTCCTTCAAGTATAAGGACATTCTAGATGTTAGGTACCTGGAGAAGAGGTATCTGACAGACTCAGAACAAGTAGGATCCCTAACTGGTGGCAGACTGGAAACCCAGGTCTTCTGGTCTTGATCACCAAGTGACCAATAAGTCTGCACAGAGTGCCTGGTAATGGAATGGAATGTATTCTTCCTGAGGGGAGACCAGGGATGGACAGGGAAGACTCAGGGCAGAAGTAGGGTCATGGGGTTTGTGCCTCTCTAACCTATGTGTCTTTCTCTTTCGTCCTCCTTGAATGTTTGGAAAAGGTCTTTTGAAATTTCCAGTATATCTCAGATATCTCAATGAGTGAGTTTTTAAATAAATTGGGCCATCAAATGCCAGAAAGCAGCAATCATGGTGGTGGGGATGAATGAAGAGAACTCAGAGGGGAGTAGGAGAGAGATAAAGGTGGAAGGTGCCCAGTGACCTGCCATCCTCCCTTCCTTCTTGGTTCTGGTGCCAAACCTTGGAGGTCTGGCTTGTATCTTAATTTGAAGGCAGTACTCCTATATGCCCTGTACTGGCATAAAATGTATTTGAAAATGATTTGTAAAATAGCCACACTAGTTTCTTGCCACAATCAACCCTGAGAGAAATGAAGACTATCCAAGGTTTCTCTCTTCCTCCTTTTTAATGTACAAGTGAATAAATGTAGAAATCTACCCTTGCTGGATTGTCGACAATGCACATCTATTTGCAAGTGCCCATTAAACATGCTAGAGGGAATGCTACTTATATATTGATAGGATTTGTTAAGCTAAAAATGTTCCCTGCCCAACCCCATTCCTAGCTCAAAAGAAAATACCACTCTAAAGGTTTTACAAACATTTTTCTGAAGGCCTCTAAAGCTGGAGTACAAAAGAAGAGAAGAAAAAAAAAAGAAGCAACCAACCCTCTGGTGAAACTAACTAGAGCTTTGCCAAGGGAGCTCCAGGATGAGCTCTGAAAACATGTGTGCCACTTTCATTTCAAGAACTCTTGCCCCTTTCTCCTTTAGGAACACATTTATTTTTCTAGAAAAATACTTTAGATTCTGAAAACACCCTACATTGGAGTGCAGAGTCTCAAGAAGTATTTATACCAATTTTTATATCATTCTTCTGACATTTTATTGCAAGTAGCTCTAACAATAATCTGACTCCTAAAGAGATTACTTCAGAGGGAAGGATGAAGCTTCCATTTGCTTCATCACTGTTTAGGATATGCAAATAGAAACATAATTAGGGGAAAGAGGCAGTATGTCTTCCTTGGTTCGGGAGCCCCAGAACTGAATGCTGTGATCATCTTGGCTCTGATCCCAACGCACATGCTTGGGGAAAAGGAGCATAGGGTAGATAGGTAGGGGGCTACTCATCAGGTCCCTGACCCACCAGCCTCCTCACTTTGGTTTGGACAAGGGCAATATTCCTTTCCCTGGAACAGCGAGTCTAAACTGTAAGACTGATTAAAAAAAAAAAAAAAATCTCGAGCTCTTTTGGAAAAAAATGCTACAATACAGTGCTTGCTAGGGTTAATCCCGGTTTTGCCAACTGCCAGAGCTGTTCCAAAAAAAAAAAAAGAAAGAAAGGCAAGCCACTGGGGGCGGGTGGGGGAGGGGCGAGGGAAGCAAACAAACCTATCTGCTGGCTCTGCGGGCTCTCTCAAGGTTTTCTGAGCCTCAAGAAGAGATATTTTTAGCGAGCAGAAAGTAGAGGAACCTTCCATGTCATTTTTACAACACCTCTTGCTTCAAGGATTACAGGAATCACCACGCATGGCAATCCCGGAGCTGGGTATGTCAATTACACCTGCCTGATCCAAGCTCTCTCAGCCTGGTCCGAGGCTGCGCAACCAAAGCTACCTTAGGGTCTTCGGGAACCATCTGCGGACGCATCTCCAAACCATACAGACATCGGAGCGAAAAGGGTGTTTTCTCAGACGTTCAGCAAGTACAGAAAATACCACGCTGTAGCCTCAAATTGGGAAACTTTTCCTTAAAACTGCATTATCTTTTGTGAGCTGCCAAGAAACCTCTAGCTTCTTTTCAAGGGATTGAAATGACTCGGGTCCACAATTACAGGAACCCCAGGAACTCAGGGAGTCGAGTGGGCTTGTACTATGTGGCTCTGGATCATTTTTGACTAACCATGCCAGTGGCCACGCACTCGGGCTACTTTTTTCCACCGGTACCTCATCCACAATCAGTTGTGCTTGTTGGGCTGCATTTTCCGGAAAAATTAGGTACCCAACTCCAGACTCAGAGTGTTCTGAATCTCTCCCCGGCCCCCACCAAGACGAGCTCTGTCGTCAGGCTCTTTTCCCCCTAGCACCCCCTGCCAGGGTCGCCGCCGTTGGTGGTCCCAAGACCCGGGAGGCGCGAGGGGGGAAGCTGTCCCGAGGCAGTGTGTGTGAGGTGTGTGTGGCGGGGAGGAGTAGGTGGACTGAGGGGATGCTAGTTTTAGCCAAGTTACTAGTTCCTTCCAGACAGTGCATTTTTGGGGAGACTCTGGGCCACCGCGTAGATCTGTAACCCCCCAGAGGTGATCGCGAGCTTGATCCCGGCCGGGGCCACTGCCCAAGGGACTGTGCCGTTTCATCCCCCAGCATAAGTAGGAAGGGACTCTGGAGATCAGAGACCTTCAAGTCTAGGGAACGCAAACCAGCCCCACCAGGCGCGCAGCCACTGCTGAAGGCTTCCCAGATACAGCTACCCCCGACTCCGCCGACGTTTTCATCCCAACCCCGGGTCGAACCGCGGCAAGAAGTCTGGTCCCGGATTCTGGAAGGGTGCGTCCCGAGACCCTGGCGAAGAACAAGAAGCCTCGAGGAGCAGTCGGTGTCGCCCACCCGGTGTTCGAACGCGCCGCGCAGCCAGCCACCTGTTCCACAAAGCCGGAGTTTGTCCCGGCGCGGGTTGCGGCAGGAAGGACCCCGACATCCCCTTCCTCCAGCGCGGCTCACGACCTCCAAAGGCGCACATCAGCCCAAATCTAAGCGCGCGCACCCCCGTGCGCACCCCCGAGGCTCGCACCGCTCGGGCCACCTGCGCGCGGCACCTTACTTCCCAGTCTCCCAGCTTCAGCCCGGCCCCAGCGCGGGCCCTTGGGGCCCACACCGCGCCCGGCCGCTCGCGGAGGACGGAGCCAAGTACCTGCCGTGAAGATGCAAAGAGCGAAGAGAGTCTTGCAGACCATGGTACCCTGGTGCCTGGTGCCGAGCCCGGAGCTGGCGGCAGGGAGTTTGCTGGGACTGACCGAGCGCACCGGACGCAGGCGGCTCCTCCTCTGCCTGGCGGGCTGCGGTGGCACCGGGAGGCGCGCACGGCTGGGCACGCTCGGCCCCGGAGGCTCCGGTGGCAGGCGGCGAGGCGAGGCGAACGCGGCGCGGCTCCGTCAGCTGCGTGCCCTCCGGAGCCCGGTCCGCTTCTGCTCCATTCCAGCTGCCCGAGTCGGGGCCGCCTCCACCGCCGCCGCCAAACCCCTCCCACTGGGCGCCACGGCGATGACAGGGCCACCCACCGGCCTTCTTTCTCCCAGCTCTCGGGTCCCCGGAGCCCCGGCCCAGAGCGGCCTCTGCTGGACAGTGAGGACGCGAGACCCGAGCTTTGACTGGGTTCAAGCAAATGTTTAGAGCACCTGGTATTGCGCTGTGAACTAGGGATGCAAAGTGTGAGCAGATCCCTGCCCCTCAGGAATCTATCTCAGCTTTTCTTACGTGAGCTTACAGCTTTTTTAGGCGTCATTTCGGAGATCCAGCACATTTTCTTTCCAAATACGAGGACCTTTTCCTTCATTTCTTAAACCCAAACCCACATTCAACCCCACTGCCCTTCCGGTGCCGGAGCCAGGATGTCTGCTGCCCTATTCAGTTTCTTACCAGAAGAAATAGTATTAATATCCAGTAACATTGATCGTGGGATGTACTGAGCCAGGCACCCTACTAGGTGTATCGAGACTCCTTCTAACAACCCTATGACATAAGAATTACATTTTACAGATGAAAAAACGAAGGCACAGAGAAAAAAAGTAATGTGGTTGCATAGCTGGTAAGAATAGTTTGTGCACCAGATCCACAAGAACGAAGGCTGACATTTCCTGAGCAATTGCTGTGTCCTAGGCACTGGACAGCCTGTGGTACAAGTATTAACCAAGTCATTTAGTTCTCACAACAGTTTTTCGAGGTGGGCACTATTCTATCCTGACTTTTCAGGGGGAGGAAATGGAAGTACAGGGAGGTTTAAATACTTGCCCAAGGTCACACAAGTAGCAAATGGTAATAAGATGCTTGTCCAGGCACCCCGACTCATCCTCTGTACTCTTACTCCCTCTCCAAAGCCTAAAGCTTCTCAAAGCCCACAGATCAAAACAGACCTTTCGCTAAATTCCATCCCCTCTCCCCTTACATGCTTAGTTCTGACACCTCAACCAAACCTGATTCAGATTCCCTTTCAATACCTGTTATAATGAGTCTGGTGGTCCCTTAGTCACTAGAGCTGGGGAGCTGCAAAAACTAATGAACCTTCCTAAAGAACTGATTTGCTTGATAACCATTTTTAGCTCTGGAGAACAGCTTTCTTTTTTCTGTGACTTCTTTCTTGTGGTCTCTTCTCACTGCACAGGCCTTATCACCTTATCTGTGGCAAGATCGATTCCTGTGCCTCACTCCACCATTACCAATTGTAGATCTTGCTCACACTTCCACAGCCAGATTAAACATGGCTCATATATATATTTTTTTTTTTGGTCTTGGTAAATTTTTCCTTGGTAAATGATTCCTGTTGGAATGGGAAATAAAAGATCCTACAAGCAAGGGTCCATCCCCCTTCTCTCCTCCCTGCCCAGAGAAACTGAAAATTCAATTTGTTAAACAGTTCTCTGAATACTTTTGACCTCGAGGTTCTTCTGGTTTCTGGTGTAATCTACGTGATTAGGAAGAATTTCTGTATCTGGCTTTTGGTTGTCATGGAGGCAGGGACCACACACAGACTGAATTTTGCATGAACATTCTACAAGGCACTGGCATCTTTAAATAGGGCAATTTAAGTAAGTGACTCTATAGCAGAAATAAAGGTTTTTGAAGAGTACTTCACAGAAAAACTTATTCAATTGAAATTCAACAAAATTTTAATGGAGTCTCTCTGGAGTGTAAAGCATGTGTGACTCTAACTTTGATATCGAAGATGATGGTTTGGTATTCAAAGAATTGTGATCCCTACATACTAATCAGTAAAATTTCTGAGACTGTTTATTTTATACAGAATCAAGTTGAAATAATGTTTTAAATTAAAGTTCTTCATTTTAATTGCTGCTTAAAACTTTTAAATTTATTAATTTAGTCAAATTGTGTTTAATCACTTACTACGTGCCAGACTTTACTCTAGGCTGCGGGAATATAATAGTTGTGATAGCCACATAGGCTAGTTTATGCTGCTATAATAAATCAATCGAAAGCCCCCAGGGCTTAAGCAATAATGATTATTTCTTACTCATCAAAGTCTGCTATGGATCCAGTTTACTCCCTGGAGTAGCTGTCCTCTATGTCAGGACCCTGTGTTACTGTCATATCAAAACCTGCTTCCACATTCACTGAGTTAGGGGAAGAGAGAATTGGAGAGTTAAGTGCAGCATTTAAATCTTCCACCCAGAAGGAACACTTCTGATCATATTTCATTGGCTAAAGCAAGTCAATGGTTATGCCCTGCTTCAAGAAAGCAAGGGAGCACAATCACTTCACGTGCCCAGATAGAGAGGAAAACTGGATAACAGGGAACAGTTGTGATGTGTGCCGCAGTGGTTAATTGTCTCTGCCATCAGGAAGCTTATAATCCAGTAGCAGGGAGTCGAACGTTGAATTAACAATCCCCACAAATACATGAGATAATTTATATTAAATGCTACCCACTAACATTTATTGGGCTTCTGCTGCTATGTGTTAGCAATTGTTCCAAGCATTTTGTGTATGTTTATCTGTTTAAACTTTACATTTTGAGAGGTAGATACTGTAGGAAACCAGAATATGCCACCGCAAAATATGCCTTTTTGGCATAAGGATTATTTTGCGAACCAGCAGCTATAGGAGAAGCTCTGAGAACAGAGTGGAAGTTACCCTTTTGTAAAAGGAATTTAAATTTATGAAGGAGATCTCCATTGGTAAGGATGTCTCTCTCTCTGTGCTAGGAAGAGAAGGATATCCCTAAATTACTAGAGACTCACTGATGGAGAAAGCACTGACAATCTGCATAACAAACCTTCCCCTTGTTTGCCATGCTTTTCTGGTCACTTCCTCAACTACCTTCCCCCAAACACTCTTTTTTCTTTGTTTCTGCTGAAGTGGTATTTAAGCTTGAATTCAAAGCCACCTCTTTGAGAATGACTCATTCTCTGAGAATCTATCTCTCATGCACATATAAAACACACACGTTAATGAGTTTCTGTTTGTTTTCTCTGGTTAATCTGCCTTAGTCCCTTAGCAGGGGATCCCAGCTAAGAACTCATAAAGAGTAGAGAGTAAATTATTTTTGTCCCCTAAAATACTATTATTACTCAAATTTCACAAATTACAAAATTGAGAAGATACTTAGGGTTTAACTATGAAGGAAACCAAAGGATACTATGAGATAAAAGAGCAGGGAGACTTGCCTCCTTAGTGCGATCAGGGATGGAATTTGCACATGACCCTTTAGTTATGCCTTATAACAAAAGCCAGTTTCTTCATAGAATCCTCTTGGTTATTTTATAATGCTCAACTGGGATAAAATCTAAGATAAATCTGATTTTTACTGACTTCCACTCTTTTTTGATCATTGTTAAAATGAATTTCTAGTGTCATGAACTTTCAATATCTTATTAAAAAATTATGCTTGGCTGACTGTTTTTAACATACTGAATTTATTATACTTTATAGATAAGTTAGATAATATATGTTAGGTAATATAGAAATATAATTTCTGGACTCTTTGGAGAGAGAGAATGTCTTGTCTGAGAGAGCTGGGTGAGGCAGTATGTGCAGTGGTTAGAGATTCGGTCCTAATCCCCTCTGCCATCTACTAACTTAGTGACTCTAATTACGTGGCACTTCTGTGCCTCAGTTTCCACATTAGTTCACTTCTGTGCCTCAGTTTCCATATTAGTTCACTAGGGCTACCATATCAGAACACCACCAACTGGGTAGCTTAAATGACAGAAAAATGTTTTCAATGTTCTGGTGGCTGGGTGTCTAAGACAAAGGTACTAGGCAGGGTTGGTTTCTGGTGAGGCCTCTCTCTTTGGCTTGCAGAAGGCTGCCTCCTTGCTATGTTCTCATATGGCCTTTTCTATGCACATGCACACACCTGGTATCTCTTCCTCTTGTTACGAGGATACCAGTTTTATTGGATTAAGGTCCCACCCATGTGACCTCATTTAACCTTAATTACCTCTTTTAAGGCTCTGTCTCCAAATATATTCACACTGGGTGTTAGGGCTTCAAAATGTGAAATTGGGGGTGGGGGGGACACATTCAGTTCATAACATTCTACTCTCTGGGCCTCCCAAAATCATGTTCTCTCACGTGCAAAATACATTCACCCCATCCCACCAGTCTTAATCCATTCCAGAATCAACTCTGTCAAACATGTCATCTAAATATCACCTAAATCAGGTATGGGCGAGATTTGAGATATGATTCATTCTCTGGCAAATTCCTCTATAGATGTGAATCTGTGAAACTAGACAAGTTTTGCGCTTCCAAAATATAATAGTGGGACAGTGATAGGATAGTTTTCTCCTGGCATTATTGAAAGGATTGAAGAGATTATATATGTGAAAGGCTGGGTATGTTCTAAGTGCCAATAAATGTCAGCTGTTATTAGACGAGAAATTTTGGGGTACATTACAAAAACATTTTTTTGAGTCTAAAATACAAGGAGAAAACATGAATATCTGTTGCAGCTGTCTCTTGACACACAGAACTATGTTTTGGCTTTGCAGATCTGAAAGAATCTCAGGGACCCCCAGGAGTATGTGGATTACATCTTCAAGCCAATGAAAATAGGCTCTTTTGGGTAATCACTGGATGCCAGCAGTATTGCAAACCTAATCTCAATATGTAACCAATTTTAATGTTATTACCATCCTAAACAGAACTCATGGTAGAAAGCAAACTTAGAGCAGTGTAACTTTTCTACTAAAATTGACTCCCACATCACTTAATCCTTAAATTAGTAATGAATCACTTATCTGGAAGGAAAAGAAGGCCACATAAATTATCGGGTCAACCCATCTGCTTTTGGCTGATGAGCATAATAAATCTGTTCCCTGAGGCAATCAGGGTATGAGGGGTCACCAGTGGTGAAAAGAAAAACTGCTTCTTCCCTGCATCAACAGACTTTAGACAGGAGTGTATTGATTATTCAGGAAAGCAGAAATAGTCAACATAGTAGCCACTATCATAGAATCAGCATTACTATCGCAAGGAAACCAGTGCACTCAGAATAATATTGTGCTGTGAAAATATAATCTATTGGCATTTTCACTGAAATAAGAATCAGTTTCTCTATCATAAGTACATCCAAGTAGAGACCATGATCTTTAATAAATTTGTTTTGGCTATTACATGCAGTAATTTTTCTGTTTATTCCACTCGTCGTTTGGGCATACACTTATTATTTAGGTAATATTTTGTACTTATGAAACATCCAAAGAGATTAACCAGTAATCCTTTTCTTTAGAAATGGCAAGAATTCACTAAAATCAATTAGAGATCTTCATATTTCTTCTCCTTGCTGCTAACAAAAAGAACTATACTGAGCTATAGTTCAAAGCTAAGTGCTGTTCTTTTTTCTATTATTTAGATTTTTAAATATAATATCAGAGCTACTTATTGCTATGCAGGCATGCTACCTTAGATTATAATACTGATAATTAAATAAAGGTGGGCTTGGTACTTAGAAGAGAATTTTGGCAGTCAAGTCAACATTGAAAATACATAGGTCATTTTGCTATGTGTAAACTTTTGACATGGTGTTTAGAAAGCTATACAATAATGTAAAAAAGCTACAAAAGCTTCAGGGAAATTAAGAAGAGCTTTGTGGACTTTAGTCTTAATAATTCAAAACATCAGTATGAGGAAGGCGTTATAGGGCCATGATTTCATAGGCAAAATGAAGCAGAAGTTTGTGTCATTAACAATCGATGTACAGACCAGTGAAATGGGGAGGGAGGGCGTGTTTCAGCCTGCGTTTCTGCATTGGCTGATGATATGTTTGTGGCTAGTTCTACGCTAGCTGTCTACTAAAAACGTGAACTCTCCTTTTTACATGTGGTATTGTCAATGGGATGAGGGTGTCTAGACAAGGGCCTCATTTCTCAGCACCTCCTCCTTGCCTCCAGATGTGGCAAATTATTATTATCTTTTTTTAATGGAGAGTGATCTGAAGTTATCCGTGTCCCTTCCAGGCTGGGACTTATAAGAAGTAGGTGGGACTTCTCTGCTGCATCCTCCTTCTCTCTCTGTAAGTTTGAAGGAGGCCTGGCTCTAACTCACCATGGAGGAGAGAGCCCCTCTTCCCAACTAGGAACACTTGCAACAAATTATCATATAACCAAGTGACCAACATCTGTTGTGTTAAGCCACTGAAATTTTGGGGTTTGTTGTCAAAGCTAGTGTTACTCTGATTAATGTAGTATCTTTAGTAGGATACTTGTGTGATCCTCTCCTTTAATCTGTCTCTACATACATCCATTCATTTGCTTATCCATCCATTCATTCAACAAATTTTGAGTGTCTATTATGTGCCAGGTACTATGCTAGGCATACAGTAATGAAACAGAAGCAGGATTCTCTATTGTTTATAATGTAATGGAGGAATTCATCAGAATAAATTTGGGAAGGGGTGGGAGAAAGATATTTTCTAAAGTCTATTGTAAATGTGATGAGTTAAAGAAGTACAGTAAACCTCATTCAATCCAGGGAAATCGGAATGCCCTTCTGTGAAAGAGACCCTTAAGCTGAAATTAGTAGCTTGAGTAGAAATGAACTAGGCAACGGCTGAGAATTGAGGGGTGGGAGTGGAGGTGGGGTACTCAGAGAGCCATCTGTAAGCAGAGACAACAGCCTATGTAAAAGCCCTTGGACTTTTTTTTTGGAAGTAAATGTGTGGCGTTCATGAACCAAAAGAAGATAATGGCTAACGTATTATTTCATTTACAGTGTTCTTTAGTAAACAAGCAAATTAAAGCACTAACGTTTGCAAGAGTGTTTGGCATAATAACTCTTTCAAGGCAGACATTGGCTTCAGTGCTTTCTGGAATGTGAAGCTAATAAGAGTAACTAGGATGGCCTGATCAGCTGTGTCTTTCTTCTGCAAGCTGTCCTGTTGCTGCGTCAGGCTAGGAACAAGCCAGCTAATTATGAAGAGACTTTTAGCAGCTGTCCTTTGCTGGTGTGGTAATGATGTGTCTCGGATGCCCCAGCAGTATCTATTTTAAATAATTTGTCCTATTATTTTTTTCATATAAATGCACCTCCAAATCAGATACCAAAACTGGTCATGTTGATCACACTTTCTTCTTCCCTTCCCCCTTCCCTTTCCTCTGTTCTTCCTCCCCCATCTCTCATAGAAGCCTCTATTTCACCTAGGATCTAGGAACCTTGGATGACTGTACTAGAAATATTTATCACATCAAACATACTCCTTCTTGGCATCTCTCTATTCTCTTTCTCTCTCTCTCTGTCTGTCTCTCCCCCTTGTCAAATTGACACATTACCTTTCAGGCATTGGTTTCCCATGTATAAAATAGGCATAGAATCCAGGGGGGAAACAAGTCAATTTGAAAAATAGTTTTGAGACCTACAGAAGCACAAAGCAGCTGAAAGATTTGTCTCTTAGAAGCTGAATTTTATTAGACCTGGATTAGGTATTGTTAATCAGGAGAAATCGGTTGAATACCTATCAGCCTAAGTGAGAATTACTTACTAGAGTTTTTCCCTCCGGTTTTGTGTGTATACAACAAAAAGAATGGTTGTAATTGCTATAGCCACCAATGAGTACATTCCTATAATGTTCCAGGTCCTATGACATTTATTTTCTCCAATGAAGCAGGTTGTTTACTGTTTTGATGTGGTCAGGGTCAGGAATAGGCTGGAGGTCAGTGACAGGATGAGGTCTGCTGCTGCAACTACTTTTAGTCAATGTGACTGTTTTTGATTGGATAAAAAATGCTTTTTTGTTCTTATCATTTCCACTTTATAGATGAAGCAACTAAGGCTCAGAAAGGTTAAATGGCTTTCCTCAAAGTCACACATGTAGTGAGCCCAGAAAGTTGCTGCTTCCTAAACTGCCATTCATCAAGGACCCCCATGTCCCTGTCCCTCTGCTATGTGCATATGCCAACTGATTTAATTCTCCTCATCTGGAAACACAAGAACTGATATGAATCAAGGCAGTTGATTCCTCACCAGCTCTGGAGTTAATTCCCTCTGCATTTGGCTCTGTTGCTGCACTCCATGGCTGTAAGAATCTGGGCTTTTTAGTCAAATAACATTTTCAATTTGGCTACTTCAGGTTTCTCTTGCTGGGATTGGGTAATCCAGCTTCTGCCTGAGCTTTTTGGCTCTGAAATCCATGGTGTAATTGATTTGGATTTGGTTTTGGATTCCCTGCCTGTGGTTTGGGCAGCATGGTCTCACCCCAGAACTTGGAGACAAGACTCCTGGTCTGGTTCCCAGCCCCAGGTCACTGCCTGATGCGGCCTCCTGCTCACCATCCTGACCCCGCAGTTCCACTCCTGCCCTTCCTTGACTTGGAGCTGGAGAGTTAGAGCAGGCTGGTCAAATAGAGCATGAACTTGCAGTCAAGGTGCTTAATCTTTCCAGAATCTCACTGCTTACTTGTAAAAAGAGAAAAACAATATCCAATTTATCAAATTATTTTGAGGGCTAAAGAGGTAATAATTTTAAGTGGATCCAGCACGTAGCAGGCACTCAATAAATAACTATTATTGTTAGAATCACATTAAAGGGGTTCACACTTTTAAAGTGCTTAAAACTGTACCTGGCACAGAATAAACTTTACGCAAAGGTAGCTGTCAGTCAAACTTTGGGGGCTAAAAGAGATCTTTAAGGGAACCAAATTCAACTCCTGTTTTATTATACCGGGAAATATTCTTTACTTTAACTACACCTTTTAGTTTCCTGTTTTCAGTTAGTAATTATAGTAAGAAAATGTCTACTCTGTTGAATAGTGTACATTTTAATAGAAAAAATCATACCAAATTATGGGACTTTACATTTACATTAAGTGCAATGAGACTCAGCCACCCCAAAAGAAACTACCCCTATACTTACACCATTAATTACGAAAGTCACATGGAATTTCACATTGGCATGTTTTCTCACTTTAAGCACAATATGTTGTATTTGTAATTAAGTCCTCTTTTATTTTGACTAGTGAGGTTGAGAGAGCTGATCCGAATTAGTAAGAATTCTGATTAATGGCTCATTTGAAAAGGAATGCAAAGTTTTTGACTTCAGGTACGCATAATTTACTCAGCAAAACCGTTCTTTATGAAAGGACAGGGGCTCTACAAGTAAATAGATACTGTTACTTGAGATACTGAATGTACAAAGAAACAGTGGCCAAACTGTATATGATGACAGATTTCTGACCCACCACCTCTGCAACAACCAGTCTAGAACAATCAGGACTTGATTAATGACTGCCAACTTCCCTATTTTTTTTTTGCCTCTGCTTCCAGCTCAGGACCAACCAAGGAAAACCAATATGGTGCCCAAATCAATCACATAACATGCCTCGCTTCTAATTAGTCTTCTTCCAGTTTCCCCATCTGAACAACCTCCAAACAGACCATACCTTAAACTATTCTTTTTTCACTATAAAATTTCCATATTCTCTTGCCTGTCATTGAACTTCTCCTAAACACAAGTGATGGTGCTGACTCCTTTGCTTTAGCCAGTGTTGAATAAGTAGTCTCTGTTTGCTCTCTCTGAGTGGTCTTTGTTTATTTGTATTTTCCTTGACATCTCACCTAGATACAGTAAGAGCTGCTCAGTGCTGTGGACCAAGCCTTCGACCAGGTGCAGTGCCCATAGAGGCCCCAGTGCCTTGCTGCTCCTGGCTTATCAAGTTCATGTTGACACTACAGTCTGCACCAGGTCTGAACTTTGCTCTTTGCATTGTGTTCCTCGGGTATTTATCCACAGGTTGATACCAGATTTTCTTATTGGTTTCCATTTGCTTAGCATGTTTAAACATTCCATTGTTTAGTGGAATCACACCATTATTTTTCATCTGATTTTACTCATCTTGTGCTTCCTTTTTTTGTTTGTTTGCTTGTTTTTGAGGATTCTTTTTAAGATTTTTTTATTTTTTATTGAATCATAATTGATTACACATATTTTTGAGATTCAATGTTGACATATGTTGATCAAATCAATATTATTAGCATATAGATTATTACAAATCATAATTATTCTTTATGCCCCTTGTCCAATCTCTCCCCATCTCCCTCTCTCTCCCCCCTTCCACCACTGATAGTCCTAGATTTCTTCTCTCCTTCTGAAAGAGTAATGGTTACTCTGTTGATTTGTTGCCTAGATGATCTGTCCAATACTGACAGGTGTGTTCAGGTCCCCCAATGTTATCATAGAGCAGATGCTTCTTCTGTCACTATGGAACGGGCTTTGTGGAGAGAGACATCCTATTCTTTTCTCTGGTCTCTGCTGGTGACTCTCCTTGTGTGCTTCCTTTCTGCATTGTGCTATCTAATAGTGTTGTCTGTCCTAACAAGGAGAAGCAAAGGGTAGAACATGGGCATAGGTCCTGTAAGCCTGATGTTCCAGCTGGCCTCACAGACTGGGGAGTTTGAAGTTGTCACCAACTGGCATCTATTTGGACAAACTTTGCTGTGGGTCTCCAATATACTGGATAAGGTTTTCCTTTTGTTTCAATTTTTGTCTGGAGCACTTGGCTTTGATTCAGAGAAATCATTCTGGTTTTTCACCTGCCAGTTGGGGGAAAGGAGAATGCAAATTTTTGGGTCTGCATTCAGGGATGGTGTGGTAGCAAATTTTATGTGTCAACCTGACTGAGATAAGGGATGCCCAGATAGCTATTAAAACATTGTTTCTGGGTGTATCTGTGAGGGTGTTTCCAGAAGAGATTAGCATTTGAATTGGTAGACTGAGTAAAGAAGATCTCTCACCAACTGGGTAAAGATGGGCATCACCCAGTAGATGGGCATCACCCAATTTGTTGATGACCTGAATAGAACAAAAAGGTCGAGAAAGGGCAAATTCAATCTCTTTTTTTCTCCTGCTCTTGGATGTTGATGCTTCTGGTTTTCGGGCCTTTCGACTCCAGGACTTCCATCAGCTCTTCCCTGCCTCCCCGACCTGTCCCCCACAACAGTTCTCAGGCCTTCAAACTCCAACCGAATCACACCACTGGCTTTCCTGGGTCATCAGCTAGCAGACAGCAGATCTTGGGACTTCTCAGCCTCCATAATCACATGAGCCAATTTCTATGATAAATCTCTTCTTATATATATCTACATATACTGGTTCTATTTTCCTGGAGAATCCTGAATGATACAGATGACCAACCATCGGGTAGGAAATACAAGGCTCAAAGTGCATAAGCAAAACTTTTGGCTAACTGTTGCTAGCTGTCATTGAGTAGTCTAAGTCTAAATCCTCTGCTCTTCCAGGAAAAACTGTTGCATCTTATATGTACTCTAATTTATCATCATTATTTGTGCTACTATATCTCTGGGCTTTAAATGCCCACTCTTGGAACATTTGACTTGAACAAAATTGGTCATTTGAGAGCTACCTTTGAAAAGAAGGTGAATAAGATTTCTCAGGTACAATGGGCAGTATTTTTTATTGTTATGCAGTAACACAAAAGACATGACCTCTCTAAAAAGGCGAAAACATTCTCTCCTTTTCCTAGACCCCTCAAAATGACAAAATAATTTCTAGGTTTAACTGGATATTGCAGTAAATGGGTGACAACTTTTTCTGAAATTATGATACTTCTTTATGAATTGACTGAGTCCTCAGTAAGAGACTCTCCTCTGGGACACCAAATGTGAACAGTCTGCTGTAACACGAAGAAGTCTCTTTGACAGCTTCCTTCTGTAGGTATCTGTGTTAGTTTTGTAGAGCTACCATAGCAAAGTACCACAAAGTACTTTTGGTGGCTTAAAACAACAGAAATTCATTGTCTTACAGTTCTGGAGGCTGGAAGTGTGAAATCAAGGTGTTGTCATTCTCCCTGTGAAACCTGTAGGAGAAAATCCTTCCTTGCTTCTTTCTAGCTTCTGGTGTTTGCCAGAAACATTTGGCATTCCTTGGCTTGTGGCTGCATCATTCCAATTTCTACCTTCTGGTGTCAGAAGGCTGTCTCCTCCCTGTGCATCTTCTCGTTTCTTCTTATAAGGACATCAGTTACAGTGGATTGAGGGCCTGCTCCATTTTAGTATGATCTCATATTAATTTAACTAACTGCATCTGCAACAGCCCTATTTCAAAATAAGGTCACATTCTGAGGTATGGGGGTTAAGACTTCAACATGCCTTTTGGGCGGAGGAGACAATTTAGTTCATAACAACATTCTTAACTACAAAAAGCCCTGTAGTCACTGCCCCCAATCTTATTGATTTCTGGACATTCCATGCATCACTTGGCCCCCATGTTAAAAGCTCTGGAATAAATTCTGGTTTCATCAAATTGGATCATCCCTGGACCTACATGGACAAATGACAAATGACCTTAAACAAATAAACCAGTGACTTTGCCATGGCACTCTATCCCAGAAAAAGGATCAATTATTACAATCTACTGAAAAGACCCTAAGTTATTCTAAATTTTAATTTAACAAACTTTATAGAGCAGTGGGTCAAATATTTGCCATCTATGAGACTAACAGAGACCCAAACATGTAACACAATTGTTGTAAGACCTAGGTTCTGACCTCATGCCATGAATGACTCCTTTTTTCCTGGCTTTCCATGTGCCCCTCCTGGATACCCCCTCCTTTGTGTTTAAGATGCCTAGTCCTGTTTGCCTCCAGAATAATGCCTCATAGGCTTTAGAAATGGTATCCTGATACTTGTCTGTACATAGAGACCCTAATTCTATAAATCACCAAGACTGGAAATTCTGACTCAGACACAAACTCCAAAACAATGCCACCTTTGATTATTCAGTATTCCACCCTGGGAAATTACTGACTCATTATTTATGCAAACAATCAGTGTAGTGTTCCCACCTGTGGGAATCATAAAACTAGAACAGACTTTAAGAGACTTATCAAAAACATTGGCAGAAGTTACTAATGATATCACCTCTGCTAGAAATGAAATACAGATCAGTCTCAACTTATTGGCATAAGTAGTGATGGACAATCACATTGCTCTAGATTTCTTGCTGGCTAGTTATGGTGACATCTGTGCCATTGCTAATTCTTGTTCTATCAGTAAAATAGTCAAGGTAGAACAGGCTATCTGTCACCATAATGAACAAGATACTTGTTTCTCTGAGGTACTGATCTTCCTGGTCTACGAAAGTTTTTCTTGGCCTGAGCTGGGCAACTGGAGTTCCTGGTTCCATACATCTTATAGAAACTATTAGTTATTCTTGTTTTTGTCATAGTGGTCATTATATTTGTCATTCATATTGGTCCCACTGTAGCTGCTCTCTCATCAGATTGCCATGATGATATAACAAAAAGGTCAAGACAATCCTGCTAAGCAGGTGATTATGGAGGTGGGTGAACAATCCATGAACAATTAAGGTTGGATTTCTAGCCCTCTGTGAATTGGTCAACCTCTCACAAGTAAGATGCTGACCAAAAACGAAGACTCAGAAACTGAATATACAAGCAGGCAGTGGCCAAACCAAACATAACATCAGAACACTAACCCACAATCTCTGCGGCAAACATCCTGGGAAGCCAAACCACAACCTTTGCAGCAAGTGTCCCACAATGGTTGGGACATGGTCAATCACTGCTAGCTTCCCTATTTTTTGCCTTTGTTTCCAATTCAGGAACAATCAGAGAAAGCCAAACATTATATATTCCCCAAATCATATGATGTGTATCATACATATGATGCCCTAATTTTAGTTACTACCCTCCAACATTCCAATGCCAACAATTTCCAGTCAGAATCATATCTGATGCCTTCCCCTTTTTTCACTATCAAGCTTTCCCAATTTACTGTCCATCTTTGAATTTATGCTAAATGCAACTGATGGTGGCTGACTTCCTTGCTGTAGCAAACTCAATAAGTAGCCTCAGTTTGTTCTCATTTCATCAGTCATTGTTTATTTCTACAGCTTACAATAAGTGACTTAGGTTTGTTTTAGGATGTCTGTAACAATGGACATAAAGGTAGTTAAAATTATAAAGTCAGTCTGAGACACAAAAGATAACTGTGAGGGGATAGTAAAGAAGGGTTCTTTTGTTAAAATGAAAGACAAATAATGTCTGAAAGATTGCTCAGCAATCTTCTGGAAAATTTGAAGGGAAGGAAAATAAGTGATTTGTTTGGCTTTGTAAAATGACTTGATGGGCTGGATAGAGTCCTTATTTTTTACAACAGAAAAGGAAGAAAAAAAATGCTCACTACTTTGTCTGAGAGCAATCTTCTTACCCATGTCCTAAAAGCACTTTACAAAAATCATCTGGAGTCAAGGATTATAAATACTTTTTCAAAAATGAGATATGGGAATACTGTTGATTTTTCCAGGAGAGTAGAATAAAGATTTTGTACTTCGTCCATTAAATATTCTAATAATTATTCTGGTACAATCATAAGCTAGTTTGTATGGCAGGCTTCTATACATTACATATGCTATGTCAACTTCTAACAATAAAAAAACAAACAAAAAAACCCCAACCAATAAATAGTTGTTGACTTTTAAATTTAGTCTCTTTCTCTCTACGATGTAAATAAAGCTGGCACCAAAGTTACATATTTAAATGGAGTGATTTTCTGGCTTGAAGTAATTCTCAAGCCCCCACTGCTACCCTGTCAACAACACTTTCTATTATTTTGAATTTACTCTCTTCACCTTGATTCTATAAAGAAGAAAGAAAAAAAGCCTAACCATAGTCTTTATTTTTCTGCTTTAGTATGGAAGAGTGCTTTAATATTGTGAATGTGGCCTGTAAATCTAATTCTTCGAAGTCAGGTTATTGCTTTAGATTTCATCAGAATGGTATTTTTTCTCTGACTTTGAAAAAAAAATGATTTAGGTGTATGAAATCCAAGTTGCTATATGTTATTTTAAAATCACAATTTACTACTAATCTAGTGATGCTTATCCTCCTAGAATGTCTCCAGTGTTATTTGAAAATTTCGAAAGGCTAATATGAAAAACGATAGCAAGTGTATGTCAGGTGTAGTTCTTTTAGCAGAGAGATAGGTAGTGAAATAAAATACCAACAGGTATTTATAATTCCAGGAAGTTTGGCACAGAATCTTCTTATTTTCAAAATTTGTTTTTCCTTTGGGGTCTTGGTTTCCTCACTGCTCATGTGAGAATAGGAAACTGGGCTTTGAGCACTACCATTGACTTACTGAATGTTACAGACTAGTTCAATCCTTTCGGTTTTTGCCTCTGGTTTCCTGTTTGTGTAAGTGTTGCTGCTGTCTGCTTACAGAGATGATGTAAGAATTGACTGCCTAAGTAACTGCACTGTCAAGCTAAGCATGTCAACCTCATCATTGCTCCTTTCTTATAGTCTTTGCATGCCCCTGTATGTTTCATAAGGATTTCATTTCCCCCCTACATATTACCTTCTCCCCTTAATAACTATAGTGTTACACTCCCAGTTTTATTATTCATACTTTTCAAGAGCAGAACATGACAGGGAAATATATGAGTCCCTTTCCTATCATAGGGCTTTGAACCAGAAATTTAAGATTTGCTCTCCTGCTTCCACATTCCATTTTTCTTTTTGATACTTTTCTCATGCCACCAAAAAACAATCTGATCTTCTTGCCCTAATAAAATAGAATTTGTTTTTTATTGCAAATTTTTGTCCATTTATCTAACACATACTTATTGACCCCTTGCTGCATGTCATACATTCTGCTAGGCACCAAGGTTGCAAACATGTTTAAGATACATCTCATTATGTTGAGGGAGTCAATCTAGTCCTGGGCAACCCAAGGTCAGCTAGTGGAGACCAACATGTATAATCAGGGTGGCAGTTGGCACCCCCTTTCTTTGGACATTTAGGAAAGATTATTCAAATAATCATTGTATATTCTGGAGGAAGCCCATTGCCCTTAGTGAGGTTCAGTTGTTGCTGCTGTTGTCTTAGATTCTGCGGACTTATAGCCTCATGTCACTTCACTCTCATTTCGTGATGACTCCAGCAGCCTGATTTTACTTGTGTCTCACCTTCCATGGCTATTCTATTTTCTATGCACTGTACAGACCCAGATGTGGATTTCATCTCCCTGTCCTTGATTTCCTGAAAAACAGGAAAGGCACTGATGCAGGTAGTACACATTATTAAAGTTTGGGGTGATGTGATGACAAAGGACCACATAAGAAATAATTAAATGTAAATGTCACCCATTCTTTTTTTAGAATTTCTTAGGCCACCTCCACTACCACGAGTCGGACCTCTACGTGTGGAGATGTTTGGTCATTTTCTCCCTCTATAGTTTCCTTACATTTCTCCCTTGATCTTCTTCCAATTCCCCAAATTCCTGCTTATTTTGAATGCAAAACAATTTTATTCTCTCTCTGTTTCACTGGATGATTCCAAATCATACTCCGGAGGTCTCTCCTTTTACAGCCACAGTGGACTATGAACCTATTTTTGTTAAATAGAAGGCTTTCTACTCCACAGAGGAAGTCTACTTCTCCCTTAGGGGCAGACGTGGCTGCAGTCACTTTTGATTTAAATAGCAATGCAGTTTTCTCCTCCCTTTCACGTGTGAGCAATATACTGACTAGAAATCACTACAGAGACCTAGGCAGAGCATGCTATGTGCTGTGGAAGTTCAGAGAAGGTACCTTGGAAAGTCAGGAAAGCCTCACAGAGATGAGATTTGAACTGGTTTTAAGGTATGAGAATGAATTTACCTGTTAGGAAATTGGGGGAAAGGATGAGTCTTTTATTCTAGCATACTATCTAAAAATTAGCGTAATTAAGGGAATCTATTAGTTGTAATTAGTAAAAAGAATAATAAATCATTTTTTCACTCCACATATTTTAAAATGTTATCCTTTCTCAACTCACTCTCCCGTTATTAGCTCTTTTCTAATCCTTCCTTTCACTGAAGCTCCTACATGTTATCAATCTCTGCTCCTTTCCTCCTACTAGTCTTTGGACCTTTTCCTGTTGCTGTGGATTGAATGTTCTCCCCAGATTCGTTGAAGCCTAACCCTTGTTGTAACAGTGTTAAAGACTGGGAAATCTGATTATGTTATTTCAAAGGTGAGACCTTTACGAGGTGATTGGTCTGTGCCCTCCTGAATGGATTAATCCGTTCATGGAGTAGTGAGTTAATGGCTTCATGGACTGTCAGGGAGTGGTTCTGACGACTTTACAAGGAAAGCAAGTGAGCTCGTTAACTCTCACTCATGGCCTTCTTGCCATGTGATACCCTGGTCACCAGAGGACCTTGGAGAGAGTCCTCACCCGGAAGATCCTCACTAGATGCACTCACTGGACCGTAGACCTCTCACATTCCAAAACTGTAAGAAATACATTTCATTTCTTTATAAATTACCCAATTTCAGATACTCTGTTACAAGCAAAAGAAAACAGACTAATACACCTGTCTTGACCTGCCTTCTCCTATCCCCGGCTGTTTCACGTATGTCTTCTTTAACAGGTTTGACTAAGTCACCTCTTCCTCCATTATCTTACACTTCTTGTCAATTTTTAACTCTGGATAATCCCCACACTTTCCTTTTACTCCTGCTCCTTTCTTACTAAGAAAAAATGTTAAAATGAGAACTAACACTAAAACAATTTCCTGTCCCTATGCTAAACAGTAACTGTGTGTACTTTCCTGTCTCAGGTTAAGTAATACTGAGAACAAGCACAGAATAACAGCTTCTTGTTCCAGGAAATCTTTACTCTTCAGAAATCAGACTTTGAATCAACTAAACTAACAGCTCGATCATCAAGATTTGCTTCGAGCCCCTTGCCTCCCGGTGCACATCATTCCAAAGGTGTTGTGTCACAAGTCTGTATAATCCCAACCAGTTTCCTGCTTTGTAAGACCTGCCTAAAAACCACCCCACCAGACCCTAAATCCTATAAATGTCCTCCTCTGACTTGCGTCTTCCAAAATGCTACAAGACTCTATTAAAGTGCTTTTGTTACTGAAGCAAGTCACATAAGCTTAGCTTTGCTTGATGAAGACGTTTTTCTGGTAGCTTCTATGGGAGTTGACAAGAATCATTCCCATGTAATCTCCTGTAGCTTCAGCTATGACTTCTACTTCATCCTGTCTACCACTAGGTGATTCTTTTATTCATCTATTATTAAACTTTTCTCCCCCAGATGTCAATAGCAACACTATAACCTGCAATTTCAGCAAATGACCTAACTTTATCTTCTCTTCCCTAAAGACAGGAAATGAACTATATGAACGGTTTCTATGTGGCCTTTCTTAGAACTGTCTTTGTCTGCCCTCTTGGTTTCTGCAGCTGCCAGGGTGGTCATTTCACTGACTGTTCTTTGTCCTTCATTCTTTCTTACTCATCTGCCATTTGCCCCTGAAATGAAACTTTCCCACAATGTTATGTTTTTTTTTTTACTCTCTTTGAGGCAATTTTATTCTGTTTCATAGCTTCAATAATAATCTCTATGCAGATAGTTTTAATAATCAGCTTTTCTAGCTCTAACCTCATATAAATTTCAGGCATAAAATTATGACAAGAAGGAAGCTCAGACTCAGCACAACCCGTGATGTTTCCTTCTCATCTCACATCTGCTCTTTCCCCTGTATTTCCCATCTTAGTGAATGACCATCCTAATGACCGTGTCCTGACAAGAAAAGCAAATAATAAATAATAATAAAATTAAGGAACATCTAGTTGTGGCAGGATTTTTGGCTAAGGAGAGCTCAATTTATTTTTCCCAGCAAATGAAAAATGAAGTCACACATTTTCTTGCTCTACCATTCACGTGTGCAAAGAAAATAGAGCTGCTTTATTTTTTATTTTCTACCAGAAAGAATGAGAGCTAACACTTAGAGGTATGTGCCTACACCTTATCATCAATTTAAACTCTGAGTTGCTTTCTTTCACAAAATTGCAGGTGTCTACAAGTCTTCTTCCAACACATTCTCTCTCTCAGTCTTCCCGCTGATGAGTTACAGAAAGAAAGCCACAGGAGATTAATGTTATGATAACTGTCTGGGAAGACTGATTGCCCTGTCTCCTGTTGGAGGAATTAAGTATGAAATTAGTCTTGTGCGGCTCATTAGCCCTCCACTGTAAATGGCAACTTTGGTGGATGAATAAATTAGGCAATGGAGGAAACCCAGGTTAGAAAGCTATTGTGACTGGTTTCTTAGATAAAGAGGTTGGGGCAGGGGAGAGGGGAAGTTGTACCTCAGTTCAACAATGGTCCTGAGGCTGCCTGTGCAGCTGGGCTGCTGAGTTTTGTCTTAGTCCTCTCTGCTACATGAGAACCAAAAACATTGGTGTGTTGGCTTAAACCCTTTCTTTAGATCTTTAAATATGCTGTGCTATCATTTTTACTCTGCTCTGTTGGTATCATGTTACTGTCACTATGGGGCCACACCTCACTTTCCTCTCCTCCAGAATTCTAATTAGAACATGGCACAAGAATCCTTTAACCCCAGCTTTCCTATTAAGTTGCACACTTTAACAGGTAGGCTTCCTGCCTGGGGTGTTGTGGGGCTGCTCCTCTGTCCATTCTTCTTTGCAGATATCCCTGGACTGGGACTGGATGGGCTTTCTCTTACCTCCCTTCTCAACTTTATACCTACGCCTAGAAGGATTTCCTTTATATCACATTGGATTCATTTTCAAAGTGAAAAGCACTCCCCCATCCTTCCCCAAAGGTTTATAGCAGAATGGTTACCAAAAAACATGCTTTAAGGGGGGAGCAAAGTTTGCATCAGATTAATCCTTTTAGAGTATTATCCCTGCTATTGATATATGGCAGGGTAGTGGTGAATTTACAAAAGGATCCCAAGGGTATTTTAGCAGAGAAAGGACTGAGACCCAATTCTTTCAGCCTTTCTTCAAAGTTATAGATATTTGTCAGGGTGGAAGGGATGTTCTGACAAGGCTCAGTGGCAGAGAAAGGCAATCAGGCCAGGTGGTGTGGGGGAAGGAAAGGAGCTGTGGCCTCTGGCTCAGTTTCTCACAGAGGCTCAATCCAGGAGGGAAGAGACATCTTGCTCAGCTGGAGTATGGGACAGACCCAGGGTAAAAGGATATAAGACAGCTTGCATTGCTATCACTGTTTATGTCACCCAGAAAGGGAGTTTCTTTGGGAGTTTAAATAGCTGTGAAATAAATTTTAATCATTTGTTGCCCTCAAAATCTAATAAAACAGATCTGTTCTGCTTAGGTACCTTTCTAGCCATCTGTCCCTGTCAATCTACTCCTCTGGCTTGAAGAAACCTCCATGGTCTTGACACTCTCTGCTGTTCTGTCCTGCCCTGTTTCCTGAACTTGGGGACACTAGGCTGGTGCTGACATTTGGGTGCTTTACAGAGAAGCTGCCAGAGTCAGCGAAGCAGTTTAGGCAACCAGCCAGGATCTCAAGCCCTGTCTGTTGGACAGCTTGGCCAATCACAAGTTTGTCACCTCATCTGATGACTGTGTACCTGCTAATGCAGCTGCTGGGATTTTAGAAATGTGATTGTAGCCCAAATATGGGTGCGACCATCAGATTCCATTATAAAAATGTAGTCTGTGCAGTTTCTGACATGGTGATGGGATTGGAGTACTAATCGGCTGTGGCATCTTCTCTGTGTTGCCATATTTCTTCTACTCTAAGACTTACTATCAAGTTAATAACATATTTTTAGAAAGAAAAAAATCACACTGTTTTTATAATGTTAAACATATGTTTTGATTGCAAGGTGTGTCCTGAGTTCTGAAACACTTAACTGACAGTGAAAACCTTTGTTTAATGATCAAGTAAATATAAAGACTTCATAGATACAGTGGTGATCTTGGCCAAGCGGGACTCATGCAGTGTGACAGCAAGCAACTTTATTCACCTCCTGTGCAACTCATTCATGCCCACTTTGAAGTTCGTAAGGGTAGCTCTTTCCTATCCACTTAAATGAAACTTAAACCAAGGCCCATAAAGTTTCTGGTTACCCTGCATTGAACCATGAATTTCTGGTTACAATACAGTCTCAGTTTAGGACTTAATATGCTCAAACCCAGCAGCGAGACTGAAGAATTAGGTGATTCCATTATTAGGATCTTTTGCTGAAGTCCTTTTAGGATAAGGAAAGGCAACTATTCCATTCCATCTGATTGCTGTGACTCCTTTCTTTACCTCTAGCAGCCAGTGGAACCCTTTTAGATTTTTTCTGCTGAGGTCCCCTTGGACCTTGAGGTAGATTTCTGAAAGTCATAGAAAACTTCACATCAGCTTTCTTGTGCACGATCCACATCTAGTCCACAGGAAGTAGTCAAGCTATTTTTTCCCCACCCTAATAAATCTGGGAACATAGACCAATCCCATAGCAGTTACCAGAGCTTCACTTCTCTGTCAGAGCAGTAACCAGCCATGGCTTCGTGTCCCTTATATTTCTTGGCTGTGATTCAGATGACTGTCCACGTATCAAGCTCCCTGAGTTGTTCTGACTTGAGATGAGGAGAAAGCAGCTCCTGCTGACCCCCACTGAGATAACACTGTGCTGTCAGCACAGTGAAAATGTCCCACATAACACAGTCTTATAAAATAATTTTTCTCAGCCTTTCCAACTTCTTTTTATAGACCAGAACTAATGGCCAGCTAAACTAATGGCCACAAAACTGGTATTCAGAAATGCCTTTTTAGCCCAAATGGTGACATATTGTGGCACTCACTGGTACACAGTATTTATTGTTTTGGAGACCTCAGGTGAAATAAAGACTGAAAAATTCTATTTTAACATATAATACTATATTTTCCAGGTCTCACCAAGCTGTATGTTCAGATTGGTATTGAACTACATTTTCCTGGCTATAGAGCTCACCACTATTTATCATCAATATTATGGATAGAAGAGATAGAAATCCAGCTCTCTCTGACTTACCAAGAAATGGAATATATTAACTCAAAGAATGATACAGTTCACAAGTAGGGCTAGCCAGATCCAGGTACAAAAATGAAGTACCAGGACTTGTTCTCTATTTCCTTTTATTTTTTGAAACTCTTGTTTAAAAGTATAATTAAAAAATAAAATAAAATAATGACTTAGGCAAATATAAAATGAACTTTTCTTTTACTGAAGCATAATTGATCACACATGTTTTGGGGAACAGTGTTGATTACCATTATTTGTGTACGATATGTGATGACCAAATCAATATCATTAGCATATTCATAATTACAAATAGTTATATTTAATTCACTAATTTATAAGAGAACCATAAAGTTATTAAAATTGTTCCTGAAATAATTTGGGAAAGTAGACATTTACAGACAATTTCAGGCATTCTACAATAAGATTGCCTGGTTGGATTACAAAACTGGCTAATATCCAACACGGAGAAAAGCTGTAACCTTTAGGATGATCTGTTCGACTGGACAGACATTATTTGCATCTCTACCAGATTATACAAGTTAACATGGGACCTCACTATTCTGGATCTTTAATCAGTAGCAAAGAGCAAGTCAAACTAAGTCCATTTCCCTAGATAATTAATCCTCGGGTGGCCTTCATCCCTATATGACATAGAAAGGACATCCTACCTACTTTTTTTGCCTTTTTAAGTTTTGCATAATTTTTCAGAACACTTGTGTCTATTTCCCTCTATTAGTTTTTTTTTTTTTCCCCCCTCAGGCAGGCTTTTGCCATGAATGAATCTCTGGCAGGTCTAGGCTTTCATTTTCCTTATCATTTGCAATCCCAGAAGAAAGAGGGTATCTTTTTTATAAAAATTCCATAAAAGTTCTATTCGTTCATATCACGGTCTGACTTTGGTTATGTGTCAATCTATAAAGCTGTCACAATAGCCAAAAGAATAGAATATATCAAATAGCCTTTCCTGGGACTTGGGGGCCCCCCCTGGAGTTGGGAAATGGGTCAGTTGTATCCAAACTACAAAAACTGAAAGCGAGGGAGTGGTGGTTTCCTGAAAAGAAAACAAAAAACAAAAAACAAAAAAGGATTCTGTGACTAGAATAAGGGAAAAAGCAGGTTGTTCAGTCACAAGCAGTATGTGTGACTGTGTTCATGCCCACTCAGGCCCTCCGGCCTCTGTCAAAGCCTTTCAGAGGTTAATGGGGGTCCTTGGAGATACCTCATAAGAACTTGTGAAGTAGTGTGCTCAGACCAGGGACTGCCAACCCTAGAGGCCCATTCCTGGACATTGCTTTGTCTTACCTGGTGTAACCGTTGCTCTATGGGCACCCCAACCTCTCTGGTGCAACTGTGTCTTCACCAACCACTGACGTAAAACTGTTTGGAGGCCTCTCCGTGCCAGGATTCTGCTATAACTGTGGCAAAGTCAGAATATGCCTACTTTCTTTCTATGCCAGAGTTTGTTAGAAGGGTCAGAAAATACTGTTTTGACCTCATAGTTTTTATAGGTTTTTTTTTTTTTTAGTAAACCCAGTCTTTCCATTTTAATTAATTAACTAATCAATTAATTTATTCTCCATTGATCTTAGACATGGGATTAGAAGGCAAATAAGAATGGCAAACACTGGTAGGCATTCAAAATAACTACTTTTCTGTCAACTGAGGCTTTGTTGTGTTGTCAGGCTCCTGGAGTCTGGTTTCCTCCTCCTCAGAGGTGAGTTCTCCCAAGATGCTTCTAGGTCCTTCTGCAATGGCCAGCAGGCTGACTGCCACAATTGTTGGCCAAACATGCCCAGACATGTCCTCATACTCAAGCTGGGAGCCCAGCTGCCACTAATGGAGTCATCAAGTGTCATAATACAAGAGAAGCTTACATATTCCGATCTTGATCATTTGGCAGATGGAGCAACCGAGTCTGAGAGAGGTAACATGATTTGGCTGAGGTTATCTACTAGTTAGTGACAAAACTAAAGAAGAGTCCAGATCTCTTGACATCGTGACAAATTCTCTTTTTGCTTCAGATTTCCGTCTGTCCTTACCAGTTGATGGTATACTGAAACTATATAGAGCACTATGTTCAGAAAGCTACTTCCTGGTTTTAGAATCAAGTAACATTATATACTCCATACATCAAAAAAAGAAAAAGGCAGCAGGATTTAATTCAGAACAATTTTATATATTTATGGAGTGGCTGCCAGTCCTGGATGGTAATGTTGCCAACTGGAAAAAATTCCAGAAGAGAAGATTCACTCTCTTTTTCTCCCCTTTCTTTCTTCTTTCTACTCCAATTACATTATGTGATTTCACAGTAGTTTTCTTTAGATGTGAGGTAAAACTTGGCAGATATGGTATGATTGCTTCCTTCATCATTACTTCAGATAAGTGGAAACCCCTGGTAAATTATGGGAGATTTTCATGTTAAAGGGACAGTTTTAGCTTTCCAAAATGTAGCAAAGAGAATGCTAATCTTGAAAATAAACCCAGAGACTTTCACGGGGTAGAGTAAGAACAGCTATGAGAGGTGTCTAGGTGGATGATATTGAAGGCATCTCCACAGGGTCCTGTGTACCCCAATGTGATGTGAGAATACAGATTAGAGACCTTGAGCCCCTGAGGGAGGTGCAGAAGTGGCTGACCAGGAAAGACCTCAGCAATGGAATTAGAAAGACAGAGAGTGAGTAGAGTGAGAATTGGAGAACACGGTGGGCTGAGGGCCTAGCAGCATATGCTTAGAGGACAGTGACTGAGGCCCAAGGCCGGTCAGGGTGAGCTGTGTCTCACTGGAGGTTGGCAAGGGCTGACCAAGACTTTCTCCCTGACCAAACATTAGTCAGGCTTCTCTGAGACCTCTTTTTGACTAGGCCTTTACCTTGGCACCCATCCTGTCTTTTGTCTGCCCAGCCCAGTCTTTGCAAAGAATCCTGCTGAGTCATCCCACATCTCTGATACTGATCAAGTTCTTCATCCCCCACCTTTGATGTGTAAGTCCTTGGCCTGCCTTTAGTAAGCATCCTGTGAAGTCATTCTTTAGCAAGAATCCCCCTACTCTTGATATCTCCTTTTAGTAATTTTCTATCCAATGGCTCCCTCACTCTGCTCTTGGCTATAAGTCCCCACTTGTTCTTGCTCTATTCAGAGTTGAGCCTGCTATCTCTCCCCTATTTCAAACTCTATCGAAATAGTCTTGAATAAAGTCTTCCTTACATTTTAACAAGTGTCGGAATAATTTTTTCTTTAACAGGACAGAGGAGGGCACACAGACCCAATGCACCCCACCTACCCACCAACTGGGGCTGGGATACTACACAGGCTTCCCCCAAATTCAGATGTCACCTGAGAATAAGGAAGCAAGAAAATCTTGAACTGAAGAGAAATTAACCAAAAGAGCCAGGGTAGTTAATCACAGGAATTAAGTTATCTTAAAATGTCACAATTAAATATTTCTGTTTGCAATGAAAATTGGGGCTGGTAAACCAAGTTCAGGAATAGAAAAATAAAGCAAGTTGTATGGCTTTGTATTCAGCTGCGTTACTTGAGAACCATATGTTTCTGAAAAATGTCACCTCTATGATAATTTAACTACTTTTGACCCCAGAAAAATAAAATGTATCTTTTGCAGAAACCGATTTCTGCCTATTAACAGAGATATTTACCTTATCACATGAACCCTCTATGCTTCAAGGGGAATTAAGGGGGCTGTTCAAATTTAGTTATTTCTGGGAATCTTTCACTGTGAGCATTTCTCATTTTATAAAAAAATGAAGCATTTATAGCCTCAGGTATGCCTCTCCATTGCAAATTTGCATATATTTAATCAGTACCTTTTTAAAAAAATTCTTTAAAAAATCCAATCCAAATGAATACCTGTGTTTATGAGCTCTCTAGCTAATAACAAGAAAGGTCTGTCACACTCAGTCTAGCTCTTTGTAAAATTTAGCAAGCTGGTGCTCGTCAGGCAGTGGATGTCAGGGTGACAAATTGCTAAATCCAGAGCAGCTTCTCCTCCCAGCAGTGAGCACTTTTCAGATCATTTTGCTTTTAAGTTTTTTTCCTTGTTTCTAATGGAAGAGAGAGGGAGGTAAAGATAGCAATAATGCACTTTTTTCAGTCACTCAGTTATAAGTCAATAGCTTTTGCCAATGGAAAGTGATGCTGTTCCCTTTGCAGCTCCAGGTCTGGTGGATTTCTGAAAGGCCAGGGAGTTCACCAAGGAATTATGCATCACTTAGAAGATGCAATTTTTTTCTTCCTTTTTTCCCTGAGGGATGATGGTAATATTTCAAAAAGTTAAGGAGTTAAATGATGTGTAGTAAACATATATTTATTACTATCTTTTGCAAATTGTGGAATGCCAGTTCATCAGACCTATTTTCTGGGATGGGAGCAATTTGTCAGTGCATATTTATAGTTACAAGTGCTCTTTCTTTGGAAAGAGGTCCCTTTGTACTAGAATGTGAAGAAAAAATGGGATTTTAAACTAGGTGTATTTAAAAATAATCTGCTGAATCAACACACTTGTAACAATGTGTCATCAACCATTCTTTCTCTCACTTTGTTCTCTCACATAAGGGCACATGATCAAGGGAAACTCAAGGAATGTGCCTTCAACTGGAGATGAAAATTTAAGGGTGAGTACCCTTGCCCTTGTATAAGATCCAATTAAATATCTCTAAAATCCCTTCTGAGTTTGAGACTCACTTACTTAGATAATTTAAGCTCCTAAATTTCCTTTGTCATTAATTCTCTGAACAGTTCAAGTGATACCAGTTTAGGTTGTACATATTATCCAACTTCAAGGTTACCCTTTCACTTGTAGCTTTCTGGAGTCGAATGGACTCTATTTCCCATATTTCATCTACCATAAAGCCTGGAGGTGGCACTGTGTTACAGCAGTCCTAGCAAGTTAATACAGGGCATCTAAAATACCCATAGTAACCTCCTTTCTCTAAACTTTCTGTTACATGAGAAAAAATAAACAACTATTTATTTCACCATCATGGAGATGGTGTTGGAATTCTATCAATTTTCAGATATCATAACTCCTTTTAAACCATTACTTTTCATCCTTAAGGCAAAATTCTTCCCTCTCTTGAGGCTCCTACCATCAGGTTATATTACTTTCCTTGGTATATTCAAGTCTGCTCACTCCTGGTCTTTCTTTGCAGTCTCAATCTTTCCATGTCATCTCCTCATGTCATCATCACAGGTGATTTCAAGGTTTTTAATAAACTATGAACCTGGCTTCAAAGTTTCCTGATATCCTTAACTTCAATAGTTATCATCTAGACTGCAGCAGTCTATATCCATGGGCACACTGTAATCTTATTGTTACAGTATACAACTGGTCCACCTCTGGAATTCTAAATTCCCTTGTCCTCTAACTCCTCTAAACTCAGACTATAACTGTTTTTGACTTCATTGAAATTCTTGATCCAACTATTTCCTTACAGTTTTCATCCCCCTCATGACTTATTATTATTATTTTTTAATCTGGATCTTTTAGGATTGAATTTCACTATAAGGAAGATCAGTAATTTAGTCTAAATAAATAGCTGTTTATTTTTCTCATATAACAGAACATTTAGAGGTAGGAGGTTACTATGGGTATTTTAGATGCTCTGTATTAACTTGCTAGGACTGGTGTAACAAAGTGCCACAGACTGAGTGACTTAAACAACAGAAATTTATTGTCTCACAGTTCTGGAGACGAGAAATCCGAGATTAAGGTGTTGGCGGGGTTGGTTCCTTCTCAGGTTGGTGAGAAAAAAGCTATTTCATGTCTTTCTCTTAGTTTCTAGTGGTTTTTTGGCAATCTTTGGCATTCCTCGGCTTGTAAAATCATCTCCCGTCTCTGCCTTTGTTTTCACATGGTGTTCTCTGTGTGTGTGTGTGTGTGTGTGTGTGTGTGTGTGTGTGTGTGTCTGCCTCCAAATTTCCCCTTTTTATGAGGAGACCTCAGATTGGATTAAGCATCACCCTACAGATCTCATTTTTAACTTGATTACTTATGTGATGTCCCTATCTTTAAATAAGCTCTTCTTCCGAGGTACTGGGGGTTAGGACTTCAATACATGAATTTTGGGGGGACAAAACTCAGCCCGTAACATGTTCCATAATACTTACCAACCCTCTGCTAGCCTCCCCACCTCTCTGTTGTGTCTACTTAGCTTACCCTCAACCTTGGATTATCCAATCATCTGCCTTCTCTGTTTTACAACATCCAGGGCTGTTGAGAGCTCCTGGATGAAACCATACATCCTCTGAAATGGAACCCCTACTAAATCATAGTCTGTAAACAAAAGGGTCCCCAGTACTATTTAGAAATACTTCTACACATCTCTGATCAGCTCCCTCTTCTGTTTACTAGGGCAATTCCAAATTTCCATGGTTTTCTTCGTGTACTGCCCCGGTGCCCACTCTCTCTCACTAGAAAAATTGTGGTTGTTAGTTGTGACTGGACTCAGTTCCCTTCCCTGGCCTCACTGGTCCCCACTTTCCTCCTAGTTCCCTGGTGTTTGTTCAAACTTGATTCCCCAATGCAGGCTCTTCACCTCGTTTCCTCCTGCCTCCCCTGGGACCCTGCTGCGTGGATTATTCCCTCTCTTGTTCAGTTTTCACCCTTTCTCTCTACTACCTTCCTCTTTAGCTGTAAACATGGCCATGTCTCTTCCACCCACAAATAAACAAATAAATAAATCTTTTCTTCAATACATACATCCTTCTCCAGCCGCACTCTTATCTTCATGATAAACTTCTGGGAAGAATGTCTTTTCTTGAAGTCTCCATCTCTTCACCTTTCATTCTTCAATTTGCTACAGTCAACACCTTGCTAATCTCCTGAAATTGCTGTGGTAACTTGCAGTGACCTCCAAGGGGCCAAGCCCAACAAACTTCTTTCGATCCCATCTTGCTTGACTTCTTTGAGGCATTCAACTTTGAAATCTTCTAATCTTGTGGATTCTGAGATGTATCTCTCCTGGCTCTCTCCTCTTTTCCTCTTTCTCTCCTCTACTGGCTTCTCTTCTTTTCCATGTTCCCCTGGGAGCTTCGTTCTTGGCCTCTTTCTCTGTTCATTCTCCACTCTTTCGCTGGACATCTGCTCCCATGTTTTCAACATGACTCAGATCTCTACCCACCTCTCCCCTAAATTCTGATTATCGTGTCAAACCACCTACTGGATGGTGGTTCTTAGTACTCCACAGGCATCTAAAACTTAATTTGTTCAAAACTAAATTTATCATCTGCTTTTTTCCCTTTCTTTTCTACATCGGTATAAATGAGTCCTACACCATCCTAGATAGTATTCCGTCACCGAATGATCATCACGTTCTGAAGAGTTCTTCTAGTTGAATTTGCTTCATTTTTTCCTATTTCTCCTATTGGTTCAAATCACTACCTTTTGCCTGCTCTAAAGATAGAGGCCCAACTGATGCCCCTACCCCCTGGTTTACTCCCATACAAGCCATCCTACAATCCTCCATATCAGAGGTGTCACAATACCTATCAATTCATATTATACCCATGCTTGAAATAACCCCTAATAGCAGGGCACAGTCTGCAATTTTGGGTTTGCTGTGAAGGCCCCACATAGCCAAGCCCCCGCCTCCTTCTCAGGCCTTATGGTTTACCACCCCACCCATCTCCACATGCTCTGTGCTCTACCTGTGAGCTACTTGCAGTGTTCCCTGAACATTCGATTTTGATACATGCCTTTGGTAGTATATCTCCTTGGCCAGAAATATCCTCTGTCATCATTTGAAGGTTATCTACTCATCTGAGGTGCTGCTTTTACAGAGATGTCCCCTACCCCTTCACCATTCTTCAGGGAGAAACGTCTGCTCGTTTGTGTTTCTTCCACATACTTATGTCAAAGCTTCTTGACACTTCACTACACTTTCCTATTTATATGTCTGTCTTTTCCTTCCAGACTAAAATGAGACTGAAGGCAGGAATTGAACTCTATGCATCTGTGTGTCTGCAGCACTACAAAGCCTGCTGTGCAGTAGTAGGAATGTATAAATGAACTCTGTTTAGTGGAGTGAAAAAAACAGTTTAAATCTCAAAGATGAGGCTCAGGTGTTGGCTCCAACATTTACTAGCTGTGTGATTTTGGGCACGTCATTTAACCTTTTTGACTCCCAATTTTATATGAATATTTTTGAGCTCTTATCTTGTGATAACTTGTGCATTTAACCAGAGGGGTTACTGTCCTACCCATCTGTTGTGAGCCCCAAGAGACTCAGTGTATGTGAAAGCACTCCATAAGCTGTTCAAAAATTCATTCAAAAGTCAGCTGCTTTTATCGCTGTGATTAATGCTTAGGTATTTTCAAACACTGATGAAAATAAGAGCACTGCTGAGTAACTTTTGGGCCACAATGTACTTTTGCTACTAGTGGGACTAATGATGTGCATTTATTTTCATTAGCTGAGTAGTATTTGTAACTCAAGATTTATAAATAAAAAGGACTTGTTTTCTGTTTATGCCTGAGCAGGCAGGCCTATTCGATTAGTTTTCTGTCCAGAATACCAATTGTTTACAAGAGATGAGAAATGCCCCTGAAACACTAAATTACATTTAGATTCTCTTTTGAAAGTATGCAAAATTCTTTCTTCTACCTTCTTAAGTGCTTTGAGCAGACATACTTCATCAGAGCCGACTTGGAACAACTTTGATACTGGTCACGAGAGTATGCATTTTTGTATTTTGTGTGGTGTGTTGTTTTTTATTTCTCAGGCCCAGGGCCACATACTTAACACTCTGGCTTCTGTGCTGTAATCCTGTTTGAGTACGAGAAGCTGCTTCCCTGCAGTTTTAATGTTCTAAGGCATCATTTGCTCATGAGATCGTGATATTCTTTCTTCATGCCCTTTTCTGCAATTAAAGGCAGAAACCATTTATTCTTGAATAATTTCCTGTGAGTGAGCTTGTGAGGTAGGTAGTACTTACCTGTGGTCTGTTAATCTTCATTGCTCCTCCTGTTGGCACTTCCTTCCTACCCTGCCCCACCGCACCCGCTCCCCGCACCAAGAGCTCTGCACCCTTATCACCAGCAAAGCCGTTTCCAGGACAGGAGACAGTCAGTGTGAAGGTCGTTGTTATGGGCTGAATTATTTTCCTCAAAACTCATATGTTGAAGCCCTAACCCCCAGTCCCTCAGAAAATGACTGTATTTGGAATAAGGTATTTAAAGAGATGATTGAATTAAAATGAGGCTGTTAGGGAGGGCCCTAATTGAATCTGACCAGTGTCCTGATAAGAAGAGGAAATGTGTAGAGATTTGCAAATGTGTAAAACCATGACATTCTTCTTATTATTTTTGTTTTTAAATATGCATATTATTTTGCATTAAAATATGTTATTTGTTAATGTATAATAGATTTATAATTACTCTTTGCTGTTTTTTAATGAATTAATATTTATAATTTTTCTGTTTTAATTTCTAAAAAAAAAAAAAGAATAAGAGGGTATTTGGACACACACAGAGACACCAGAGATGCACACTCAGAGGGAAGGCCGTGTGAAGACACTGCAGAGGAGGCTCATCTGCGAGCCAAGAGAGAGGTCTCAGGAGAAACCAAATCTGCCGACACCTTAATCTTGGAATTTCAGCCTCTAGGCCAGGGAGAAGATAAATTCCTGTTGAAGCCACTCAGTCTGTGATACTGTCATAGCAGCCCTAGCAAACTAACACAGTTATGAAGTAGGAAACACAGGTCTCTTGTGTGACTGGAGAGTGGCAGGTGAGGAGGCTGGAGGAGAGGGTAAGAGTCAGGTGACATAGGCCCTTGCTAAACATTTTGAACAGTATATGAAGAGGAATGGGGACTCACTGATGGGTTTAAATAAGGAACAGTTTAGATCAGATTTATGCTTTAAAGTGATCATGCAGGTTTTAGTAGATTGGATGGGGGGTGGGAGTGGGGTGGGACAAAAGTGAATGTGGGGAGACAAGCTGGGAGTTTGCTGCTGTCTTGGTGATGATTGTGGTTTGACCAGGGCTTGTTTATGAAGATAAACAAGTGTTTATGGAGATGGAGAAAAGTGGATGAATTTGAGATGTGTCATGGAGGTAAATCACATATTAGTTATCTACTTCTGCATAATGAATTAGTCCAAAACTTAGTGACTTAAAGCAATAAACTTTTATTATTGCATAGTTTCTGTGGGCCAGATGTTCATGAACAGCTTAGTTGGGTGGCTCTAGTTCAGGGTCTCTCTTGAGGTTGCAACCAAGATGGGGACTGGGGCTGCAGCACCTGCAACCTTGACTGGGGCTGGAGGATCCATTTCTTTTTTTTTTTTCCTTTTTGTCTTTTTTCGTGTCCGGCAACAGATCGCAACCCTCAGTGTCACGCCCGTACCGGACCAGGACCGGCAACAGGATCGCAACCCTTGGTGTTGCGCCCGCACCTCGCTCAGCCAGTGAGCGGGAACCGGTCTGTATGTGGGATCCGAACCCTCGGTGGGAGCGTCGCTGCGCTCCCAAGTGGCACACTGTAGCAGTGCGCCTCCGGGCTGGCCCAAGAAGGATCCATTTCTAATCAGACTTGTGTGGTCTCTGTCATGAGGCTTCAGGTCCTCGCCAATTGGCCAGAGGCTTTGGTTCCTTGCCTCTTAGACCAATCCATAGGTCAGCTTGAAGGTTTTTACAGCATAGCACTTGACTTCCTTTAGAGCCAGGGATCTAAGAGAGGAATGATGCTTTAATGATATGTTCACACACTGTTACTTCCACTGTTTACTATTTTATGGAAATGAGTCACAAAGTCCAGTCCACATTCAGAAGCGGTGGTATTGGGTTCCATCTTTTGCAGGAAAGAGTGTGAAGAATTCATGGACACATTTTAAAACTGCCACAGACAAGATGCTATTGCTGTAGCACCGACTAGAATCAGGGAGGCTTGAGACAGAACAGTGGCAGC
This sequence comes from Galeopterus variegatus, assembly GCF_000696425.1. NCBI lineage: Eukaryota > Metazoa > Chordata > Mammalia > Dermoptera > Cynocephalidae > Galeopterus > Galeopterus variegatus. Next base: position 39,987 of record NW_007728646.1, on the reverse strand, counting down.
AGGATACAGTGGGGGAGGATATGCTAAATCTGATATATTTAGAAACTAGAATCACTGGAACTTGGTGATTAGATATTATAGATGAGGAAGAAGGAGGGAAATTAGAAGATATTTGGGTTTCAGACTTGAGAAGTTGATTGAATTCTGGTGTCCTTAATAGAAATAGTCACTACAGAAAGAAGAGCAGGTCTGATTATGGAGTGTGAGGAAGGACATCATACCTTTCTCTCAGGACTTGTTGACTTTTGCAGGGCCCATGGGACGTGGCAGTGGAGCTGTCCAGCAGGTGGTTATTTATTTCAGTATGGCCTGGAGATTTATATTTGGGAAGTTGCCTCTATTCAAAGGGTCATAACACCTAAGAGTGGTTTTGTTTTGGTTGTTTTTTGTTTTTTCACCCAGGGGTTACTTGGGGAGGAGGAAAAGCCATAGGCAGCACTTCAGGAATGACCAGTGAAATAGGAGCCTAGGAAAGAGAGAACAACCGTCAGAGAACTGGGAAAGTGCACAATCATGAAGAGAAAGTGAAAAAAGAAAGTTTCGGGACAAAGATAAGGGTCTATTCTTTGAAAGACTCAATTGTTGAAATTTAGGCATCCAACGATTGTTTAAAATGGTGTTTTTTATGCATATGACTTTTCCCAGTGTCCCCAAAGTCACATTATGGAGATGGCTTTGAACCTGCCTTCATTCTTGGCTCTTAAAATCTGATTCTACTTGAATTCAGCATGGTCCCTCCTGACTCTGAGAAAGTCAATCAATGCCGTCTTCATCAAGCTGCATGAGATCCTTATCCTCACCCTCATTCCTGACACTACTGGCTTAAGCTTTAGTCTTGCGTTAGGAATTCAAGGATCTGGTATCTTAACTTAAACCAATGCAATAATAGTATTCCCCCTACAGCTGTTTCCTCACAACTTCATTTTAAAACTCTTCCCTTGGATGTGATAGCAATTGTGTTTGCAATTCCTGATTGGTTTTTAAAGACTTACAGAATCTTAGAGTTGGGAGCACCTTCATGGATCATCTTCCTCCTGCCTTAAGAGCCCCATTTTTGATATTCTTGCCGAAATGATTATTGAAGATGCTTAGAGACTTTCATAAGCTCATTGCATTTCAGGCAGCCAGCCCTTCCATTGTTCATTGAATCTTATGGTAATTTTTGAACATGGCCTGGCCTAGCCCACAGAGTGCCTTTGTTGGTATTGAAAATGAGTGTTCCCTGTGGGAGTGTGCAAGACTTGGCAAGCTGGAGGCACCCACTTCAGAATTTGTTAGCATGATGACCCTTCTGGGTCGATTTGTACTGAGTGCAGGGCTTGCTGTACTGTTGGCATTTTTCTTAAGTCCAATGCCTTAACCACTTGGCCATCCCAGTGCAGGCCACTGTTGGCATTTTTCTGAAGGTGAATTGAGTGAGGTAATGTGGCCCCACCTCACCATGTCAGCCAGCACCCATCTGTAGTGCACACTGCAGAGCTAGGAGCTCTGACTTCGAGTTTCATATCTCCTTATGGCTTTCACTCATTGATTTTAGTTCTGTGAACTACAGAGGAAGAGATAAATTCTGTTTCTTTTTTTGCATAGCAATCATCTGGTATTTGAAGAGAGCTATTACATTGTTACATAAGTCTTCTCTGTAGGAAAACCTTCATTTTCAGTTGAGAGGTCATGATTTTGATACTCTACCATTATGTTCTCTTCCTTTCCAGATGGAGTCTAGTTTGTCCTCATTCCTCTGAATTGAGCAAAATACTTCAGATGTGTTCTGATTAGTGAGACAGAAGTTTTGTGTAACCTGATACTCACTGTATTTCTATGAATGTAAGGCGAAAAGAACATTCACTTTGTTTTATTCTGCCAGATGCATTACCCAGTTGTTTAATTGAAAACTTGAAGTCACCTAAAATACTTGGCTTAATGTACATCTGATTTAATTTTTGAATGTAGGTTCGGGACTTTTTCTTGATCCTTTTTTTTTTTAACACCTCTTTTGCTTATAAGAAGGGTTTATTACTCAACAGATGTTAGTATCTTTACCCTCAGTGAACTGCCAATTCTTTGTTTATATTTTCGTCGTACCTATAGATGTTTTTATAAGCGTGCTAATATTTGTGGTAAACCCTTTTAATTGGCCTTTTCATATTTTAGACTAAAGTCTCAGTTCATTTTCATAATGGTGACACAAGTGTGAGGGACCCTTGTGTTTTTTCTCATTTACTTTTTATCTGTCTTTTGCTCAGGTAGCACTAGTACATTGAAGAGACACTCCATTGCATTTGGCTGGTGCCAGCGGTGGCCTCACCATGTTAGCTGTAGTGAAGCTTTCTGTGTGTACCAAACATCTTGAGAACAACTCTTCCACATCTTTGGAAACTCCAAATGCATTAGAGTGTGGAGCATCCTCTCCTCAGAGACAGGAAATTGAGGCAAGGAAGCCTCTGCTACGATCAGAGAAAATACTGATGACTGTCCAAAGTCAATGTGGAGGGGTATCTCATAGCAATTACTCATTCTAGCTACTGAATAGAAAAACCCAAAACACCTACTTAGAATATTTCTTTTTACCCCAGTACACTTTGCCTCATTGTGAGCTAGTGAACAAGTACATGAGTTGGCATGAAATGTCTGACTGCTTCCAAGGAAACTGATACATCAGAAAAGATTCAGTTGTGAGGCCAGTGTGTGAAGACGATTTTAGGGAAATACAGAGCAAAACCAATTAATGGCCTTAAACCCCAGGTCCAATGAAAGACAATCTGATCCTCCAATGTTCCTGTGCTTGATCTAATTTTGATGCTCTTTTTTTGTTGTTTATTTGATAAGGCCCAATTTCTCTAGCCACCCTAAGGGAAAAACAGGGTGGCTAGGTATAGAAGGCTAAGAGTGGCTTCCTTCTTCCCTGCTCAGTCTGGGTCACTTTGCTCTGTTTTAGACTGCCATCTGGTGGTCATGAAGGATCAACCACTGCCCCTGCAGTGACAAATTCTATAAAGGCAAAGGCTTGGCCATTTTGTGTTCAGCTCTTGCCAGTAAATACTCTGCAGCATGATTATTTATTCTTCTTTTCTGTTGTACGTAAATTAGAGTAGCTGTCTGAACTTGGCCATACTTATCAAATTCTTTAAAAATATTTTAAATATTTTGACCTAGCACTTCCATTTTTATAAATGCATCTCTAAGAAACATGCAGACAGATTTATGTATACGCATGTTTCTCAAAGTGTTATTTATAACAGCAGATTTGGAACTACCTCAAATGCTCAAAAATAGGGATTGTTAAAATTAGAGTCTTTCATAACACTGTTCCCTCATGCTTTAGAAGAACATTTAATGATGTGGGAAAATGTTTGTGATATATCATGAACAGAACCAATTAAAAAGTAAGTAAAAATTCAGGATCTCAGGTTTGGTTTTAAGTTTATTTTCCCTTTTCAAAGACATGGAATATTTTTTGAAACAGAAAGAAAGATTAAAAAAAAAACCATAAATATTTTATGTGAAAGGTTACCGGCATGGTAGAGTATTAGTACCAACTTTCTTCAAAGTAACAAGTCCTTTAAAATATCTCTCTTGAAACTTTGTCAAATAAATATACTCCTATAAAATACTGGTGCAAAAGGTTGTGAACAATTCCTTCACTGTTCTTGGGATCAGGAGTAATCAGAAAGCTTGAGCATGCAGCTGCCACTTCAGGTTTGCTAATGGATCTTGTGGCTGAGACAAAAAGCGTGTTATTCCTTGCATGACCCTAAAGACTCATTAATTTGTTCTAAGGCTTATATTTTGCTTTCAAGAGCTGTTGGTGGAGATGTGGAAGAATATGGAATTTAAATCACTGTGCTGTACGTGCAGTAACCAGAGCTCTATTTTATAATTGGACACAGTCCATTTCTTAAAGCATTCTTAAGACGTAGCTTTGAGATTTTTCTATGTATAATGAAAAGGTATAAATAGACTGCTTTGCTTGCTTCACTGGGTGATTAGCCCAGAAAGAGATGGTTGAAGGGGATCTCACAGGTTTTCTTAAATGAAGCTGGGAACAGCTGCCCTTGGGCCTTGGGAGCAGCTGTGTGGCTAGCCAAACCTACTTAGAAGATGGTTGTCTTACAGAGCTTTAAGTCTCACTTTTGTTCACTTAATACATTTGGACACAATTTCCATATACATGGTTAACATGTCACTTTTATCTACCCTAAGGGCACCAAGTGGCAGCTCAAAGAAGAAAATTAATTTTCATTGCTTCCTGCTAGCTCAATCAACACTTTTTGGTTCTACTGATGAGATGGTTAACCTGTTTTTTCATTTAGCCATTCAGTCAGCAAAACTTTGATGGCTGTTACAGGAGTGGTTTATGATTTTCACACTCACACACATTAACACCATTGCTATTAGACTGACAAATAGGGATTCAACTAATCTTCCAGCTCTAGTTGGAAATATATCTCCTTATATATCCTTCACTGAATTAATTCTGCTAAATTCTTGGCTAGAACATAGTCAATACTGCTGCTTAGTCATTTTCAACAAAGTAAAAATGAAATCTGACTGGTGTACATTAACCTATGTGTGCTTCTTAAATACATATGTGGATATAAATGGACCTCAGTCATTCTTCTGACTTCTGACTATTTTCTTAACAGATCTTAAAAATGAATATGCACAGCAGACTATATTAAAGCAAATATTAAATATTTCTAGTTATAGAGTAGTTCTTCCTCTTGTGTTAGGCATGTTTTAGGAATTCAATAAATACTCATTGGCTATTTTTATGTATCAGTGCTACTTTCTACCATCTAAGTAAAATATATTCTCAAAATAACATTCACTGGGAGATATGATTCAGTGCAGAAATACTCACCTTATACATAGCTTTATGGGACTATAATGCAAAGTCAAGTTCCATGGTTGTCTAAGTTTATATATGTATAAATATCTTTAAGATGTTGTGGGTAAAGTATATCAGTGCCAGTTATAGAAAGCCAAGGACAACACTTTTCCAGTTTAGATCCTTCTTTGTAAAGATGAGTATACTAATTGTCTTGAATTGATCATTATGTATTATACACAGGTATTGATATTCAACACTATACCCCACAAGTATGTATAATCAATTGTGTTTCAATAAAAAAGGCACCTATTTGATACAACAAAAAACAGAACAAAACAAATTTAGACCCTTCCTAAGCCTCATGTGTTCTGACCTCAAACAAAATTTTGCTATTTAAGAAATTGCTCTCACTATCCTTTCTGCCTGATGTAGATGGCTACTTTCTGGGGTTTATCATTCATCAGCATTTTAAGAATAAAATTTCCTTCTTTGTTTGATTGAGAAATCTATGCAGAAAAAAAGATATTAAGTGTCTTGAGTCTAAATTATTTTTTAATTTATTTTTGGTGGCTGGCTGGTGTGGGGATCCGAACCTGTGACCTTGCTGTTATAACACTGCATCCTAATGAACTGAGCTAACTGGCCAGCCTGAGCCTAAATTATTAAACTAAAACTTCAGATATTAGTAGTCCATAATTTGGAAGTAAAAAATAAGCTACATTTGTAAATACATCTATTCCCAGACCTTTATAAATTGAGAAATGAGGTGAGAAAAAAAGTTTATAGACTCATAAGATGTTAACACAATAATATGAGTCTCTACTACAATATATATAGTCCCTGTACAGTTTATTTTCTGCACTGAACAGCTGTTTATGTATATTGTAACCATCTAAAGTGGTCCCTTGCTCCAACTTCGTATTGCTCTAGCTAATGGCACTATCCCATGGAACTTTCTGTGATAATGGAAAAGTTCTGTCTGAACTGTCTAACGTGATAGCCGCTAGCCACATGTGGCCATTGAAGACTTGAAATGTGACTACCCCAACTGAGGAACAAAATTTTTAGTTTTATTTAATTTTAATCAACTTCAACTTAAATGGCCACATATGGCTAGAGGTTATTATGTCTTACAGCAAGGCTCTAGTACATTAACCGACTTTATTTATCTTCATGGTTCTTAGCATGAATTGCAATTATCTTTGTAATGTACTTGTTTCCTTGTTAATGGTCTGTTTTCTCCTCATGAGGTTGTAAGCTCCCTGAGAGAACAGGTCTGCCTTTTTCACAGCTATAATCTCATTACATAGGACAGAGCTTGGTGTGGAGTAGGTACCTACATTATTTATTAAAACTGTGCACGAATGTTATTATTATGCATGCTGCACAGATCATGAGCAGCAAAGAGGGAACATAACTTGTGAAAGGTTGTAGGGATTTGAGGCCAGGACTATCCAACTCAAGCTCCAGATCCCTCTGCTCTGCCAGTTGGCCACAACTACACCTACGACTGCACTTCAGACCCCTGGTGGCCAAGCCCCAAGCATAGAAACTGTTTTTGTTGGGTTTACACCAACAGCTGAGTAGAAGATCTACTTTGGTTGCTAGCATTCTGGGTAGGAATCTTTCATGCCTTTGGGTTAAGTCACTCGCCCAGAAGTTTGAATGCACACATATTAACACTGAGGGATAATACTTTAATTTAGAATTTCCCAGGCTATTTATACTAAAATGTTATGAACTGCTCTACTAAGGTGGGGGTGGGGGTGGGGTGGGGAAGGAAAGTTATAGAAATATGTTTTTTCCTAAAATGTATTTACGATATGTATGTAAGGGACAGATTAAATACATTTTATTTTTATTATTTTGAGATAATCTGCTTAAAAAAATAAAGTGTGCCAAAAGTTCTAAGAAACTGCATGCAGGAACTCCTGAGGTCTGGTTTGTGTGTTGATGCAAAGAGAAGACTTACAAATGCATCTTTAGGTCGATGCAGGCAATCCATCTACCATTGCTTGTCTGTATTGTCTGGTGTGGTAAACTTGTAAATAAAATTAGTTAAACACTGAAATACACAAATGTATTCTTTATGTATCTATGCCTGAAAAAGAGAAGCTTTAAATAAAGAGCATTCCAAATGATTTATGTAAACAAATAAAATCTTTCAAAAAGAAAGTGAAAAATTGCAGCCTCTGCTTTCTTAAAAATTGAGAAGTGGGGCCAGCCTGTGGCTCACTTAGGCGAGTATGGTGCTGCTAACACCAAGGCCGTGGGTTCAGATCCCTATATAGGGATGGCTGGTTAGTTCACTTGGGAGATCCTGGTGCTGACAACACCAAGTCAAGGGTTAAGATCCCCTTACCAGTCATCTTATTTAAAAAACAAAACAAAACAAAACTGAGAAATATGCTTTGCAAGATGAAATAATAAGACTTTTTCAATGGCCAAATGGAAGACTACCTAAATATTGGGAAGCCAATATTTTTACAAATATAAAGTCTATGTCTGACATGGCAACAGCATTTATAATATTAAGTAGTACATACCTGACAAAAGATATTATTTCCACCAAAAAATAACAAAAATGTAAAATTAATGATGTTTTGACTTGACACATCTTGTCTTTGACATTTCCTGGTGGAGGCCTAAGATGCTAAGTGGCAATATAAGGGCACCTGAGGAAGCTTTGGCCTGGCCAAGTCCTAATTACCCTCGTGAGGGGGCAAGGACCAGATCCAGGGTCGGGGCCCATGGGTGTTAAAGTAGAATATCTTGCACGTCGTCATCGGGACTGTCTTTACCGTTGGAGGTTGAATGTCAGCCAAATTTCTTAGAGTACGCAAAGACTCAAACAAGGAAAACCAAATATGATAGCATAAGAGGTAAGAGAAGTCTCAAAAACTGGAGAGAGCCAAACATATAAGGCAGTTTAATGTAATGAGAGCAAGCCTGGAAATAAAGTAGCTTGAAGCTAGTGAGTCAATGCATGGGAGTGTTTTATTTTAATTAAAATAAAAATGTAGAAGGTGACAGTATTGGGACTTGAACTAAGCCCAAGATTCCAATCCTTTCTCCTCTTCTCACTTTAGGATTCCAGTCCACCCTGTATTTCTCACCTCAGGGACCTCCTTGAGGCTCACTTCCCTTTTGTATATAACGCTGATGATAGTAATCTGTATCTCACAGGGCAACTATGAAAATTAAATGATTATAATACCATAAATCATTTAGGCCAGCATCTGCTACAGGTTGGTGCTTCATAAATATTGGCTGTTATTTTTTTTATTTATTTTTTATTATTTTTATTATTATTATTTTTAATATTGGCTGTTATTAAGGTGAGGAAAGTTCTGGGCTGTCATGAACAGAGACAGATGAAGGTAGGATAATACAGTAGTTACACACGTACTGTGAAATCAGACACATCTTGGGAAAGTTACTCAACTCTTCATTAGCAAAACAGAGATGATAATTACCTCATTGGTTTGCTGTAAATGTGAAATTAAATAATATACATAACGTGCTTAGCACTTCGATGTCTGTTACAGCGTTAAAGCTCTATAAATGAAGAACCTCTGGCCTGATTTCATTGGCTGTCAGCCATAGACTAGACAGGCTAAAATGTGAGGAATTAGATCAACAATTTGCAACTTGGCAAAAACCAACATGTATGTTGATCCACGGCTTGGAAAACCTGATTTTAAGTTCTTCACACTGATATCCCAGTGCTATACAAATGTACAAGATATCGTGATTGCTAAGGATACAATAACCTCTCATCAATGGACCTGTTTTTCCTACTGCCCTGCCTTAAAGCAGTCTTAACATTTGTTTGGGCTGCACAGAAACAACAGCAACACCATATTGTCAAGGTTACAATTTACAGAGGCTCTCCAGAAGTGCCAATATTTAATTTCAAATTTCATATAAAAGGCTAATTTTTATAGAAAATGGATGGTGGAAACACATGGTCTCTTCTTTTTGATGAGTATCATTTTTCATTTCCATTTATTTCAAGAAGTTCATGATTTAAAAGGGGGAAATCAGTTGGAAAGGAATCCTGTGAAAATGTGATGAACACGTCACAGGAGACAAACGTCTTTGTGGTGAATCAAGGGTAAAGAGATGTTATGTCAGACGTTACACTTCAGAGCTTTTGTATCTGTGGAAGATGCACAGAACTTTTGAGTATGTAAAAATGTGGAAAACTGTGAAGGGGATGTCATTTTCATAGCACTCCTTGGCTGAGGAAACTCACTTGATTCTTCAGATGTTCTCAGATATCTAGCTTATATATCCTCTCTGGTTTTTGGTTGTTTATCTATGTCACTGGCTTGAATGTTATCAGTGTCATAGCCTTAAAAATAAATGATTGATTTCTTGTTCATGTGACATAGTTTAATGGTTTAGATTCAATTTCTTTTTAAAAACTCTAAAAAATAATTTTTAATAAAATACCTTTTTCTTTCAAAAAATTTAAATAATGTATATTACAGCCTTTACGGTAGCAATATAATGTGTCACATTTCTAGTGTGATTTGGCCAAACTACACTTTCCAGAATTTGTTTTCCTTTGTTTCTGCTTCTAGCTGTGCCTGTACATTTCAGCTTGTTCTTGCTTTTACATTCATCGTCCATTCCCAACTACCAGGTCAAATATCTGTAGCACATCCATATAAGAGTGTGTGTATGTATGTACATAGTGTGTGTGTGTGTATAATTTTCCCCCAGTGGTCTCCTTCTCTGATGGAACCCTAACCAATTTGTTCTCTCTGACCAATTTTTAGGCCTTTCTTTACAGAGACTCACTGCTACTAATGTGCAATCATCTAGATTTTTTTCTGTGCAAGTACCTAAGCATCACAGAGCACACCCAACATGTTTCCTGTTGTGCCAAGTGCTTTCATGTTATTTAGAAAAGAGAATGGAGGCTCAGATTGCTTGTGCCATCTCTTTTGAAGTATCATTTCATTGATATTTAGCTGTACTTGCATTTCTAAGTTTTGTTTGCTCAGCTTCCACTTTTTGTTAGCAGTTAGTCTAAGATTTTCTCTTAACGATTTTGATAAAGATTCTCCTCCACTGTTTAGGAATTGCTTATTCAGTTACCTTTGCAACTACTGAATAACATAGGCCATCTGGACTCAGAATGAGCTTGCAAAAAACTCATCCAGCTATTAGTCTTCTCTTTTTGCTAAGTGATTTATAGTATTCCTGTTCACCTTTGGGTTTTGTATTTCTCATTCCACTGTTTCAGTCAAGGATGAACATTCATAATCTTAGGCAAGGAAAAAGTGGTGATTTATATATTTCTTATTTTCTTTGATTTATATTATTTCCAGTCTTGTCAGCTTCAGAGGTAGTCCATGGTTTGGATTCAAAATAAAATCAAATTACTGTAAATCTAAATTATGTAAGGCACAGTAGTAGGTATTATGGGAAAATGTAAGGAATTGTAAGAAATATCTTTTTTCTTTAGTTTATAATCTAGTTAAGAAGACAAGGCATAAATATGCAAAAGCCTAATTCATAAAAAAATCTTATATTACAGCTCAAAAAATTGGTGAGATATACAAAGTGGTATATGATGAATTGCCACATTACAGCAGAAGATTTAGAGAAGTTGCCTTCAGCTGGTGCTGGGCTAGGGGCTGCAGAATGGGGTGATATTGGAGGGTACGCTGAGAAGCTCCTTCAGCCGCTTTAGCTGCCTCTCTACTACCTGCCAACCTGGCTGAGAAGCGCTGATTGAAAGAAAAGCATATCAATTCTTTTTAAGCAAAACCAAATTTCTCCTTCCCATTTATGTCTCATCATTGCTTCCTATCTATCAATAGCCTCCTTTTTCATCTTGAGTTTTTTCCCAATTTTTCAAACCCCAAAGAACACAAGTTTCAAAACCACTTTCATTTATATCGAACATTAGAATACCAATCTACTTGCTTTCTTCCACTGGCATTTTTTCCTTCATAATTATTTTTAAATTTATAATTCACCTTTGTGATAAACATATGTACTTTGGTAAGGGACTGACTTGATGAACTTAGATCTGCAATCTATTACCCACAATTCCAAAATCTCAAAGCTCTGAAAATGGAAAAATGTTTCTTAAATCATTTGGAAACAAAATTTGACTTCAATTTAGGCTGAAGGCTTAAGGTATTTTATAGTTTTTATTTATCCTACTTGGGATGATGTTTGTTTCACTGATGAATGGTAATGTGTTTGACTGTGGGGTGCTGTCCCAGAGTCTTCTGAATGTTACATATTTCAATACACACACACACACACACACAAAATATATACAAAAATTTTTTTTTTTTTTTTTTGTCTTTTTCCGTGTCTGGCAACGGATCGCAACCCTCAGTGTCGCCCCCGTACTGGACCGGGACCGGCAACGGGATCGCAACCCTCGGTGTTGCTCCCGCGCCTCGCTCAGCCAGTGAGCGGGAACCGGTCTGTATGTGGGATCCGAACCCTCGGGCGGGAGCGCCGCCGCGCTTCCCAAGCAGCGCACTTATCCAGTGCACCACCGGGCCGGCCCCCCAAAAATTTTTTTTGAATTACAAAACACATCTGAACCCAGGGCTTCAGAGAAGATATTATAGAGCAGTATTTATTGATGTTCCACCCGGGGTTTAAGAAAGCTGAGGTCTTCGGAGCTAGGGTCAAATTTAGAATTTAGACCAGTGGTTCTCAAACCTGACAGAATCTCTTGTGGCACTCTTAAAACCTAGCAGTGTCCTTGCACCACCTTTAGAAATTCTGATTCAATTGATCTGGGGTTGGGCCTGGGCACCAGAATTTTTTTTAACTCTCGAAGTTATCCTTTTGCACAGCCAGAGTTGAAAAGCGATGCCATGGACTAATGATTTTCTGTTGGGAGCTTGCCTACCCCTTCCCACAATCTGGGGAACTTTTTTGAATGACATGTGGTCCTTTGGGGACGGCCTCCATTGCTTCACACTGCTGCTGTGAGCCATCACCTTCCACGATGAGTGTGCTGAAGCCCTTACTTGTGTTTGTATGGGGAAAAAATCAAGAACTACTTGATGGAGATATTGCAATGAGGAAAAAAGTTCTAGGCGGTGAAACCAGCTTGAGGAAAGGGGCAAATGCTGGAAACCACAAGGTACATAAGGAGAAGAGAAAGTAGTTTGCATTGACTGAAGGGTAAAGCTGGAGAGGTATTTAGACATGGGACATTAGAAACTTGAGTTCTTATTTTAATGTCATTAGAATAATTTTGTTTGTGTTTTTAGACACTTTAAACTGGACTTTTACATATTCATTGTTTGAGATAAACTTAAAAATCTTTTTCTCTTTACTGGCAGTAAACAGACTTAAATTTTCAAAATTATTCATCAGTTCTTTCTGTTTTTGTGGTGGTCTCACTGTAAGCATCTCTGGTACCAGGTGCAGGATCTTGATTAAATTCTGTGAAAATTGACTACAGACGAGGGTGAATCACCCACTCATGAGGGTAGAGGAGGTGTCTGTACTGTGAAATAAATCTGCTGCATGCCAAGGAACACAAGAAGTTATCATACACAAGGTCGCATGTCATGCTGGCTGCTCTCCACCTCTGAGCATTCATGCTTCATGGGTGGAACGTCATTCCTGTGTGCTATATTAGACACCCGCCCTGTTTTAATTTACAGTGGCATGTCACAGCCATAAATTATAAACATTAAAAGCCAGCCTCAATAATGACAAATGAATTGGGTCATGGAATGTGCATTGTTAACACATTCAGGCTGGATATGTCTCCTGAAGTCATGCAAAAGAAAACCTACCAAGAATTTTTTTTTCCTTTCAAATCTTAAAACAATAAATGAATGCTTATAAAATGTAACAAAAGGAACTGGTACAGAGTATATTAAAAAAATGTTAACTGTCACTATTAATAGTATTGTTGTTGCCACTTATGGAGAGGTTGGGGAGGTTGGTGGCCTGAGCTATAGCGCTAGATGCCTTGCAGACCTGACAAAATGTACCTCTCAAATGGGACAACTCCTTCCCCACAGCTGTCACATTCCTTGGTTAAAGTTAGCCTTGTCGTTTCCATCAACCTTTAAATTGGGACCAACTACATGATCAGGCTTAATTTAGGCCAGAGATGCTTGAGTATTTACACCTGAGGAGTTTGTTTTTGATTATTTGAGAAGAATGAATCTGTAAGAGGCACCTTGGTAGAGAGGAAAAAGCCTTGGGTTAGGAGTTTGAATCTGGCTTCTTATTTAGGTTCTGCTACAGAGTGGAGTGATAGGATGTGGGCAGGTTACTTCTCATCCATCCCTGGGTCTCCATTTCCTTCTGGGTAAAATAGAAAACAAACTAGATGACTGCCATAGTCCTAACCACCTCTAAGCCTGCTTGAGCGAGAGTTTAAAAGAAACCAAGATAATATCTACATGGGAGACTGTGAATATTTGCTGCCTGAAGGCCTGCACCAGGGTTGGAAATCTGTGGCCTACAGAGCAAATCCACTTGTTTTTGTATAATCTGCATGTGAAGAATTATTTTAGTTTTACAATTTTAAATGATTATATTTTAAATGGTTATATAAGTACCCACATAATATCTTCAATTTTGCCTCTTGGCCTGCAAAGCCTAAAATATTTACTATCTCACCTTCTCCAGACAAAGTTTGCCAACCCCTGTGCCATTCATATCCTGTGTAGGGGGTCACAATAGAAATCCTTGTGATGGACTTCAGTTACCGAAGACGGGATCTATTCCACCCCTCTCTCCAAGACGGATGACTATCTTATATTTCCCCACCTGTTATATTAACTAATTAACTGTTCCCTTTACTTTTTCTTTTAATGCTTTAAAAAGTCTTAAATTGCGTTGTTATCAGCAGAACTACAGTCATTTTTACAAATAGTTATCAAAAATTCAAAGTAATAAAGTTTCTGTTTGACTCTTTACTTTGGCAATGGCCTTGGCCTTTTCTATTCCTTTTTGGCCACCTGAGGAGAACATTTTACTTTTTTCAAGATTTATACAGCATAGCTCTCTTTTTCTGGGAAAAGGCCACACAGTCAGTTCTGCCCTGGGACTTTCTGTGCTGGAGCTGGGTGGCATGCGTCTTTCTTTTCTGACCATGACGATGTAAGGATATGAGTGCTGATGCTGTCAGTGGTGGGCCGGGCTCCGCATGGGAGAGTGAAGTGGGAGTAGAGATAAACCAGGAGGAATGAACAACAAGGACCGAGACACGATGGTAGCACTGGGCCCCCAGGGGACTGCCCTTTCTGCTCATGTGAGCCCCAATTTTCCCTCTGGTCCAGGTTAGTTTGAGTTAGGTTTCTTCCACTTGCCGCCAGAGTTGTTCCTGACTTAGAGGATGTATTTTTCTCAGAATGTGAACCTTAGAACCAAGAATGTGACTGACTTGGAAATGGGATCTTTGCAGATCTAATTAGTGAAGGATCTCAAGAAGAAATCATCCTGGATGTAGGGTGGGCCTAGTTATTCAATGATTGCTGTCCTTATAAGAAAAGGAGAGGACACAGAGTGACACATATAGAGAAGGCCACGTGAGACAGAGGCAGAGACTGGGGTCATGCTGCCACAAGTCAAGGAACACCAGAACACATCAGCCACTGGAAGAAGCAAGAAAGGATTCTGCTCTAGAGCCTTTGGAGGGACTGTGGCCCTGTTGACACTTTTTAAAAAAAATTTTATTCTTTTAAAAATTATTTTTTCTCATTCTTAGATGTCATTGTGGAATATTGGTGGGAGAGGGTTAGGGAAGGGGGAGGGAGATAGGGTAAGAGGGAGAGGAAGGAGGGAGGGGTGGGCCTGGTTGAGGCCCTTGGCACCTCCCTCATTCTGGCAGGGGAGCCCAGGGGGCTTCCGGTGGTGGCTTGGTTGTGGCTTGGCTGGATGTGAACTTTGGTGGGGCATGGCTGAGGCCGTCAGTCCCCCACCACCCTGGCTTGGGAGCCTGGAGTGCTCCAGCAGTGGCCTGGTGGTTGTCACTGGGCTGGATGTGGACATTGGCGGGGGTGTGGCTGAGGCCGCTGGCCCCCCACTGCCCCAGCTTGGGAGCCCAAGGGGCTCTGTTCCTTCTAGGTTCTATAGATGTTCTTTGGTGGTGTTAGACCTTTACTGGTTAATATCAGAACTTTGTCTCTGATCTATGGGGTTTTTGTTTTTTCTTTCAGTTCTGTATTGGATTATTCCCTATTTCCACCATTTAAACTCTGCACCGGAACTAATTTGTCATCCTTTCTTACTTCTAAAATGGGAGATTTTCCTATGGGGACCAGCAATTGAGCCCTGTAGTTGAGCTAAATTACTGCTTTGCTGTTGATTCTCTAGGGAAGGCTTTTTGTGCAGCTCAGGTTTTAATTGTTAACCTTGTATGTACTTCTGGGTTTTGTGAGGTCCAGTACACCTGAGTTGTGTGGAAACTCTGATCTGGGCCTGTGTCTTTTCAGCAAACTGCACCCCCTGCAGTTCTATATTCCTGACCAGTCCACACCAAGTGGTCCTGTGCTGATTGGAGGGCAGATCAGCTGTCCATGCTGTGCCCCAGTGTTCCCCCAGTGGGCCCATCTCCCTCACTGCCCACAGTGCACACACTTCCAATGGGGTGGGCCATGTGCCAGTCCCTTGTGATGACTCACTGGCCTCTGAGTGGCTCCTTTTTTCAGTTGTCTGTGGCCTCTCACTCGTATGTGTGTCCACAGGAACCCTGTTAGTGGTCTTGCTGGCCTAGGGGCCACCAAGGCCCTCCTCTCCCCTGCAACTTCCAAGCAACTTCATCTGAAGGGCACAGCTGCGGCTTTTTCCCACTCCTGCTCTGTGTGCTCACCAGCTCCAGCCTTGAAATGGCTGGGGCTGGATATGGTCAGAGCAGTTCTTCCTCCCATCGTGGCTTCTCCTGCCTTCGTGCAATCTGTAGGTCTCTCCTCCGCTTCCCCTGAGCTCTAGTGGCCCTAGCTTGGAAGTTTGTTGCTTTTTAGTAGTTATAAATTGGTTGATTGTGGGAGAAGGTGATGTTAGGGACCATATATTCCATCATCTTGATTGGAAGTCTCTGTTGACACTTTGATTTTGGATTTCTGGCCACCTGAACTATGCAAGAATACATTTTTGTTGTTTTAAGCTTGTGAGGAAAATAGAGTAGTTTAGTCAGGCCCCCTTGCCTCAGGTCTGGCTGGGTGTGGTGCAGCACATCCTTTGTAAACAAGTTGTGTGGGAGTAGAGTTAGTGTGCATGCATGCCCATGTATCCTTTTGCTTGTTGCTAATTTGTGTGTTCTTCAGTGTGTGAAGCAGTGACTCTGAACTGCTGGTCCGCAGAGCTTGTGTCTAAAAATAAAGCCTATTATTTCTTCACCCATGGCTCCAAGGACCCTTTCCTGTTACCTAGCTTGTAGACCTGCATGTGAAGGGTTTGTGACCCAGTCTGGACAATGGGCTCTAGGGGTCTGTGAGCCCTAGCCCTAGCTCTCCAAGCTACCCAGTTTGTAGTAATTTTATGATGGTAGTCCTAGGACATTAACACACTCTTCTAGTAGGCAGTCAAAGAGAACACAGCATCTCTTGCTTTTCTGAGTCCCTACTGCAGGGACTTCGCCTGTGTCATGGCAGGCATCACTCTGCGCTATGACAGCAAGCTTACACCCTGGCTTTTCTACCAGAGTGTGTCTCCTCACAGGTGAAGGTCTTAGGCTGTCCTTTGGATTGTCCGCCTCTCCTAGCTCAGTGCCTGGTCCATTACTGGAGCCAATAAATGTTTGCTGCATGACTTGAAGAATGATGTCCAACACTTCTAAGTACTGAGGGTGAGTAACAGGAATATGGTATTTCTACAAGGGTTTAAAGACTGGATGGAAAGAAAAGAAAAACCAGAAGCAGATAACATTCAGCAGTCCTAATGAAAACCAATCTAAATGTGACTAAAGTAGAGGTCAAGAATATATTTAATCCGTAAAGCTCTGTACACCATCCCCTCCCTCTGGCCTCTAAAGCACTGCTCTGGAATCAGACTGGCCAGCTCCATCAGCCTGGCTCTGCTACGTGCGAAGATGTGACAGGGATTTGTGCCTCTCCAAGACAGGGTTTCCTCTTTGGGACCTGGTTTACAGGGGGTTTATGTGGGTTGAAAGATAGTACATGTAAAATGCTTAGACACTGCCTGGCAACCAGTAAACTCAGAAACTGCTAGCTGGTGATTACTGTTATTATTCCAGTCCTTTCTCTCCAGGTACTGCTGCTCATTTCCACAGAATACCCTACTGTCACTTTGAAAATGACATATCCAAAACCCACTGTTACCTCCTTCCCAAAACTTGGCTCTCTCTCTTTTCCTTAGACTGCATCCTTTCTCAGTCATCCATACATTAAACCTTAAAGATGGGCTTCACTCCCTGCTCATATAAACACTTCGGCAAATCCCATTTGATGTCCTTCCCACTTGTCCCTTCTTTTTCGTGCCCTCTGTTAACACTCTAATTCAAATTAGAGTCACCAGCAAGTCACACAGGACTCAAGAGTGTCTGTACTCTTTAAGGCAGCTATAAATCATGATTGAAATTGTGTGTGTGTGTGTGTGTGTGTGTGTATGAATATAGGTGTACAAATCTGTGTATGCATATGAATGAGGTAATTTTTTATGTAATATATTTCTTGAAATCTTCAGCGTTTAGTATAGGCTTTCAATTTTCTTTTGTTTCATCATAAACAAAAGACTATTTTAATGTAAAATTCATGTGTTCTTTTATAAGATTTCAGTACACGAGAACCACTTCTTATGCTTCTCTGGTCTCCCATAGAGCATGTAGCAGTTCTGGAAATATACTAGGGAGTTACTCAGGCCAGAACTCTAGGAAATCGCCCTCCATGCCTCTTGGCCTGCTATCCCACCTCCCAAACCCCAGCCAGTCCTGCCAGCTCAACCTTCAAATACATGTCAAATAGAATCAATTCTCACCCTCTCCCCTGCTACCATCATCTCTTGCCTATATGATTTCAAACATCTCCTACTGGTAGCTCTTTCTACTCTTGCTCCTTTTAATCCTGTTCTTCACTCAGCATCCAGAAGGATCTTTAAAACATAAACCTTAGGGCCGGCCCGGTGGCGCATGCTACAGTGCGCCGCTTGGGAGCGCGGTGGCGCCTCCCGTCCGAGGGTTC
>NW_007728646.1:0-21617 GCF_000696425.1 Galeopterus variegatus | reverse complement strand
GGACACGGAAAAAAAAAAAAAAAAAAAAAAAAAAAAAAAAAAAAAAAAGGCTTGCGAGGTAGACATTACCTCTTTTCCACAGAGAAGGGAATTGAATTTAAAATGGGGCTAATATAGTTAAGGAGTCACTCAAATAAAGGTCTGTTATTTTGTTAGGAAAATCGATTAACTGACAAATACTAATTTCCTTGAAGCTGATGTAAACTTTCCCCTGTATGATATGAGTTACACAACTTTAATGCCTTGATGGACGATGTCCAACTTTTTAATTTGCCAGTGAGGAGTAACTGAGAAAATTCAACAGTATGGCCATTCAAATACAACTAGTATTTTTTGGGTGCTCTACAACTGCTTGTCTAATAACAATACTAACACCACTTTTTGAGCACTTCTGTGTGCTGGACGCTGCCAGGAGCTTTAAAACTAATTATCAGAGTATGTCTAGGAGACAAGTAATACCACTCTATTAAATACTTAATACTTTAGCCAGCATGGCCCATTTCACCAGCTTCATAGAAATAAAAATAAAAAGAGATTTGGCCATATCTCTTTAATTTTCCAACTTAATCACTGTAGCACCCAGGTATCAGAAAGTTGCCTTTGGATCCTTTGGCATTCTCTCCCCATTGCCCTGTTCTCCATTCCTGCCATCCTTTACAGTTGTTCCAGAATCCCGAGGACTTAGTTGGCTTAAAGAAGGCCAGTCCAATTCTCACCGGCCAAGCAGAAAGAGAAAATTGCCCAGGCTTGTCAGTCCACAAGCACCATTGTTTGGGTTCTGACCCCAGGGCTCTATGTTGCTGAACACTGGTCCTGAACGATCCCATGTGCAGGCATCTGGTCTGCAGCCATGCTCTTGCTGATCAGGTGTATGTTCAGCCTGGGGTCTTGCCTCATGCTCGCTTTGCAGGGTGCTGTTCATACTCACATGGTTGGCTAGTGTTCCTTATGCTACATACAATACCATGTAAGGAAGGCTGGGTAGCTGATTTGGAGATGTTCCCAGACTCAGGCATGTACCATGCTGGAATCAACTACTCCCATAAAGCCACAGGGCCTTATGTTGATCCTGGATCACCAGTCCGGACTCACCCTTCCCTTCTGGAAATTCTTACCTCTTGTTTGGATTATGTCTTACCAGTAGACCTTGGTCAGGGTCACCCTGTACTGTCTAACAGATTTTTCCTAACTTGAAATGTTGGGAAGTGGTGGTGGTGGTCATGGGGGTTGTTTATTCTATTCATTCATGTATTCATTCATTTATGTATCAAATATTTATTATGCCCTTACCATGTGCTAGGCAATATTCTTAGCAGGAAACAAAACAGAGTGTCTTCATTGACTTATATTTTGAGGGATGGTGGAAAATAAATTCAATAAAAAACTGAATACATGGAATGTCAAATTGTCATAAGTGCTATGTGTTGGGGGAGAAGAAAGGGGCTGGTGGTAGTTGCCATTTTAAATAAGGTAGACGGGGGCCGGCCCGTGGCTCACTCGGGAGAGTGCGGTGCTGATAACACCAAGGCCACAGGTTCGGATCCCATATAGGGATGGCCGGTTTGCTCACTGGGTGAGCATGGTGCTGACAACACCAAGTCAAGGGTTAAGATCCCCTTACTGGTCATCTTTTAAAAAAATAAATAAATAAAAATAAATAAATAAATAAATAAATAAATAAATAAATAAATAAATAAATAAATAAATAAATAAATAAATAAATAAATAAATAAATAAATAAATAAATAAATAAATAAATAAATAAATAAATAAATAAATAAATAAATAAATAAATAAATAAATAAATAAATAAATAAATAAATAAATAAATAAATAAATAAATAAATAAATAAATAAATAAATAAATAAATAAATAAATAAATAAATAAATAAATAAATAAATAAATAAATAAATAAATAAATAAATAAAAATAAATAAATAAAAATAAATAAATAAATAAATAAATAAATAAATAAATAAATAAATAAGGTAGACAATGTAGGACTCATTGAGATGAAGATACTTGATGAAATGTTTGAGGACTTGAGGGAGTCAGTAGTGCAGCTATCTGGGGAAGGCATTCCAGGTAGAGGGAACAGAGAGAACAAAATCCCCATGGCGTGAATGTGTGTTCTGGGGCGAACAAGAAGGCCGGGCAGCTAGATCAGAATGAGAGGGGACTGAGTAGTAGGAGGGGTGATTAAAGAGGCAGTGGGGAGGTAGTAGGAAGCCAGACTGTAGGATTGTGCGAGCATGCAAAGGATTTTGGATTTTACTCAGAGTGACTTGGGAAGCTTCTAGAGGGTTCTGAGCACAAAAGGGATGTAATCTGACTTAAGTTTCAATAGGCTCACATTGGATTCTGGTGGAAAATAGACTGCAAGAGAATGTAGAGAAAAAAAAAGAGCAGACTTGTGGTTAAACCCAGTGGACTGAATGTGTGCATCTATTTTGGACAGCTCTTAAAATTCCACAAAAATGATAGAATACAAGTAAAACAGTTACGAACCCATAAGGAGAGAAAGAGGGGTGGCGGGGAGACTACTTCAGTAGTTAAGATTATTTATCTACCTGTCTGTCATCTTTCAAATGGAAGGAACATAGAGAAGTGCTACTTGGCACTGTTCTTAGAATTAAACAAAACAGAATTTCTCCTTTAATTTTTCATTTACATATTTGAGGGGAGGGGGAAAATAAATTTTTTTAAAAAGTAAATACAGATCAAATCTTGCAATTTAGCATCTTGCAGAAGAAAATAAAGACCAGGAAGCCTGTTTACTCCAGAGAACCCCAGAAGGGCTCAGGAGTTGGAGGTACTTTTTATCTCAGAAATCATGGCAAGGGGTGGGGTTGAAAATGAGAGAGTTGATTGAAAGACTCTACAGTGAGCAGATGGATCCTTGGATTCCTTCCTTTACCTCCAAAGGAAAGTATGAGTTTACTTTCTAGAGAAATGATACCTGACAAGGACAAGGGACATCAGTCACATCAGAAAGCAGATATAAAACCTGAAAATTAAATGAATGTCTATGTGCCAAATGGTGAGTCCCACAATCCTCTTTTCTCCACCCTGCTTCCAAAAAGCTGCAGCCAGATGTATACCCACAGCCAGAAGTGTGAAAGATTAATGTCTGGAAGAAACTTTCCTGTCTGAGAAAAAGACCGATAAGTACTGATATTTGGGGACCCTGACAAACAAGCTGTCTGATTGTCCTAGAGTGACGTCAGGCAGTCATCAAGTCCTGCCCATGCATAGCTGGCTTCCAGTTGGATGTGTACTTAGTGGCTTTGCTGTACAGGCAGGAACAGAGGGGCCAGTGCTGTCAGGCAGGGATGGCTTCAGGGAGTTCATCCTTGAACTGGATGAGGAAGGATGAGGGTAGGTGGCATCTCCACAGCTAATGACAGGGGCGATTCAGGGAGCAAGAACCACAGGGAGGAAAAGGTATGCTTTTAGGACAGTGAAGAGACCCGTGAGCCGAGAGCTGTAGGGTGCACCCCACAGAAAGAGGAGGGAGGGGAACTTGGGGTGAATTTGGATGGCCAAACAATACAGGCCCCATAGGTCAGCCGAGGAATTTGTACTTGATGTAATTGAGAGTTGAACAAACACTTCTTGATTAGCCAATGTGCTCCTACAGATGTTGGGGAGAAAAAAATGAGGCAGGCACATTCCTTGCCCTAAGAAGCTCAAAATCTAGTCAGGGAGAAAGGCCCCCTTGTAGCTGAGAAAGGTTCAGTACCAGAGAAGCACTTTGAGAGGTACAAGGGACAGTGGGGACTCACTGCAGGGACCTCCCCAAGGTTGGGATGTCAGAAAAGCCATCCTGGTTGTGGGAGGTAGGTCTCGTGCTCAGTTCTGAAGGCTATTGCAAAAGGAGTTGGGGAGAGGGTGTTCCCAGCACAGGGGAAAATGTGGGCAAAGGTGAGGTGACACGAGGGAGTTTTAAGAGCCCTGAGATGTTCAGTGTTGCCATCCACTGAGTGCTGGGAGGGGAGGGACAGGAGATGAAGCTCCAGAGGATGTGGGGGTCAAGTCAAGGGCAGCTGGTGAGGCCATCTCAGGAGTGAATGGAAAGCCCTGGAAGGGTTTTTGGAAGAATGATATGTTAAGAGTTTTGGAAAATCACTCTTGTCTAGGCAAGTCCTAGGGAGTGGATTTCGGCAGAGATAGATCTGGAGAAATTGTAATGGTCTAGACAACAGCCTGAACAAGAGCAGAGGTGATGCCACTGGGGGACTTGCTGATGGGTTGCACAGGAGGAGCAGCGTTTCAGCAGCACAGCAGCGACCCGGGGCCAAACCTGGCTCTGCCACTTACTCCTTGTGTCTGTGTGACCCCAGACAAGTAACTTGACCTTATAGCCTTCAGGGGACCATCCCTTCCCTGTTCAATTTCCTCATCTGTTAGGAGCCTCAGCTTACCTTCATGACACCGCTGGTGCACGTTCTTGTCATTATCCCACATTCATCCTAGATCGTGAGCACCTGAGCACCTTTCCTCTCTGATGTTAGAGCCACATGCGTTCCCTGCCAAACCTGCCCTTTCTTTCTTCATAAGGACTCTTTACAATTAAATCCTTAACAACTTCATTTCTTAGAGTTTCCTTGACTTTTTGATATCTGGTTTCTATAGCCCCAGCAGGGTGCAGTCCTGGCCACATGCCCATGTGTCCACTCTCTGGACAACTCACATAATCCTGGACACTGATGATGTGCTGGACCAGAGGCTTTCACTGAGAGATGGCTGGGTCAGGTTGGCATGTGCTGTGTAGTGAATGAGGACTCTAAGTGTAGTGGTAAAGAGGGGCAAGAGACATGACTTCAGGGAACACCCAGAGAGAACTCATGATAAGGCACAGCCAGGCACATATGTGTGTGCTACTCAGTGTGTACATGCATGCTCTGCCTGGTGTGTGCATGACCACAGGTGCAAGCGTGAGTTGATGTAGTGGTGGTGGTGGGGGGGGTCTTTCCTGCTGATCCAGGACTTGGCCGATAAACTGAAATCTTTACACTGGCCCATGTGCCCTCAAATGTTAACATGTGTCCATGATGTGAATGGTGCCTCCTTAGATGTGACATGATTATGCAGGGCACAACCTGAACATATGCACTGGAAGGGGTGTCTGGTTTTTCAAAAGATCCAAGTAGGGGTCTTAACAAGTAAGCCTTTGGGTATACCACATCTAATACTCACTACTAATAACTGAGAAATGAAAACTGTCCTAATATTCATCTGTTCAGTGATGAGATGACAGATCATATGGTAGATTCAATCCGGCAGCCTGTGAAAAGCATATGTGGACTCTTTTTATCCACTTGGATAGCTTTATAGTATGTATCTTCCCGATTGTGTTCAGGCATTTTCAGAACTGGACAATTCCAGAGACATTTACCTGGGTACTGGAGTAATAGCCTGCATTTCTTAATTTAAGGCACAGCAATCAGAAAAGGCCTATCATCCTTAGCAAAAGGGTAATGATCTGGCACCATGAAGCTTTGCCCAGCCTTGGCCAATATAATTCAATCCTGGGCATCACTGCTGAGTACATTTTCCTCTGGGCTGCTTGAAGGGGACACACCTCTCAGGTGCAGTCAGCTGCCTTCTGAAATGACTGTCACTCTAGAACCATAAAATAGCTAATGACATACTGCTGTCCCAAATGATACCCTAGTCAGTGTGACTTTAATTATTTCTCCTGGGATGAGTTCAAGGGCTCAGAAATTCTCAGAAAGCTTGGAATAAGACTATGACTTAATTTGCGGCCAGACAGGGTGTGATGGATCCCTGGTAGAGCTTAGCAGCTGCGGCCTATCCGCATGGGAGCAGTGGTGCTCACAGATGTTGCTATGGTGACCTTCATAACTCAGAGGGTGTGGGAATTTAGGGATTCCCAGGGGAACACTGCAATTCCTTATACCAGGCCCCTGTAACCTGGCTTTCACAAGCTTTCAAATACAAGTTGTACCAGTTAAGATCCTTAAAAATCTGGTCCCCTGGTAACCACATACAACAACCATGTGAACTTTAATGGAGGGGCTTGTGTGCATGCATGCATGTGTGTGTGTGTTATAGAAATGTGATGGGAATTTTCTAATATTTGTATTCATGTCTTACAAGATGAACACAACCCATGCATCCTATGTCATCTACATTTTCTAGAATCATAACAGTTTCCTTGGTATCTAATTGATAACCAGAAGTCCAAAGCTTTCTTCTTTTTATGCTCTGCGGTTATTCCCTTGCAATAATCTTTACTTTGGTGTCTGGATTTTAATAATAATTTAATTGGTTTAACAAGAATTGTGTACCAACTTTGTGTATAAAATTATACTTTATTGTTGTAGCTCACTTACGAAAAATGATATGCAAGGAGAAAAATTTTTTTATTGGTTATGAATATTCATATGGTACAAAGCTAATTGTCACCACTCATGCCCAAGATGTGACGGCCAGATCCATACTGGCAGCATGCCCATTACCACAAATTATGATTATACCCCCTGTCCCCCACCCAATTATCCCCAACCTCCCTCCCCAACCCCCTTTCCCCACTCCACTTTGTATCCTTAGATATGTCCTCTCCCTCTGCAAGTCCAATGCATCACTGTGGTCTTTCTTTCCTTCCTTCTTTCTTTCTTAGTTCCCACTTATGAGTGAGCACATGTGGTATTTATCCCTTTGTGCTTTGCTTATTTCACTCAACATAAGTTTCTCTAAACTCATCCTTGTTGCAAATGGGAGAATTTCATTCTTTTTTATGGCAGAGTGGTATTCCATGATGTATATATACCACATTTGCAAAGAGAAGAATTAATTTTTATTGAAGCTGTGAATTCTAGTGTTTTCTTACATAGTTTCATCATTTGAAATCTCTAATTACCTTGAAAAATCAAAGGGTCTAATTTAGTAATGTGGATTTGTAGAAACAATGTATGCCAATTTATAAAGTCTACAAATGAAGAAAATTCTGCTAGGTATGTGAGCAGCAAAAATGTATACACATGTTCACCAAAAGATTTGTTCAATAACGTTCATATAGATAATATACATAATTACTGAAAACAATACATATGTCCAATTATAGTACAGGCTAATAGGTAAATAAATTATGATATATTTATATAGTAGAATATGACACAGTAATAAGAATGAATAAACTGCAACCACAGACGATAGTAAGAATGAATCTCACAAATACCATGTTGAGAAAACGAAGCCAGACTCAAAAGAGTATGTACTACAGGACTCGATTAAAAAGGGTCCAAAACCAGGCAAAATTAATCTATGGTGCTAAAAATCAGGATAGTGGTTATTCTTGCTCGGGGAGGGGAGTGTCTGGAAGGAGACACAAGTGGCGTTTTTGGGAGGAGCTGGCAATGCTCCTTTTCACAGACTCTGGACATGGGTGTGGTCATTTTGGAGGATTCACTGAGCTGTACACTTGTGATCTGCATACTTTTCAGTATGTATGTTGCACTTGAATAAATGTTTACTAAAAATAATTACGTATACAAAACATTACACAATTTTCCAAGTATACATATCAGTCTGAGTAACCATTGCATAGAGAAGCAGAAAATGCTGATAATTTCCAACAGCATTGAGTAGCAGATCATATAACAGTATACACTAAAGTTGATGTCTTATGAGTAGTGAGTGGAATGTGGATGGGAAAATGTAAGTGGGAATAAATTAACTGTGAGTGGAAAACATGAGTGAGATAAGCTAAAGGAAGGCCTGGCCCGATCCAGTATTGACTATGCGCCATGAGCTTAGGGAAAAAAGATGGACCTTGTTCTGTACACCTGAGTCTGAAGGAAGAAAACTGTATTCATCAAAGTCCTGTGAATACCAGTCCCTGGAACACAGCAGAAAACAATAAAAAAAAACCGCCCCTTCCCTCAAAGATCCAATAGTCTTGTGGGAAGACAGACATTTACAAATAAGTGTCCAAATAGTAATGAACTAAAATTCAGGGCTGATCAGTTATCTCTGTTAGTTAGAGCTCAGAGTTACAACACCAGGGTCAAGGGTTCAGATCTCCATATGGTTAGCTGCCAAAACAACAACAACAACAACAACAACAACAACAGCAACAACAACATCAACAACAACAACAACAACTCTAATCAATGCTATAGCAAAAAGACACAGGTTACAATGGAATAAGAGAGGAGGAGAGAAACTGTCAAACTGTACCCTCTTCTTCAGTAGACCTAGAATAGATATACAGAATGAAACAGTAAGGAAGGTGATCTAGGAAATAGCCAGAGATGTAGGAATGAGCCCAGGATTGTAATATACACAGCAGAGGAGTCTAAGTGACTCTGACCACAGGATTTCAAAACTTGAGATATCCCTGGCCAAATGGTATTTCCATGCATCTTATTTTATACAATATTTAGATATTTGCCTATTGGTTTTTGCCAATGTGGCAAAATTACTTGATTTTTATTTGGGATTGAGAGTGAGCTAATACCATTCAAATGAGAAATACCATTTCATTTAAATGGAGATTGTTTCTCCCTTGTCTGACTATTGAGTCTGATAAACACAGACTTAGAGTGAACTGTTTAAAAATTATTAAAGGGAAAATCACTGGAAATTGTCAATATTTACTAATTAATTATTTAACTATGCATTATGATAAATACAAGTTACTATTCACCTAAAAGCAACTGTGAGATTTAGAAGTTTCTAGAAAGTAGCATACATAAAGGACTGACTTAAAAGTTAAACCCTTTCCTATCTCCTCTGTACACACCTTCTAAACTTTTGCAGTAAAATATACATGACCTCTGTCCGTGATCTCAAGATAGAGACAGACACTTAGACACTCAAGACACCAACATTCCACTTAGGAGCAAAGGATGTTCTACTAAATTTAAAAAAATATGAAGCTAGAGAACTTCAGCTGAAGGAGTCTCTTGAAAGAATTTTATCTTGACATCTATGGATCTGTTTCAACAGCAGTAACATTAATGGGCTGAAAATTCAAAACCGTTAAAAATTCTAATATAACGCAAAGTGTGATGTGTATGAGTAAATACTTAACAGACTGTTTCTGGAGAGATCTCATGGGTTGTTAAGCTCTGATATGGTTAACAGCATTCAAAACAGGTACTTAGGTTTTGATGTTTAGAAACAGAATTTCTATCTGGTTATACAGGGGTGATAGGTCTCTTGTGCACTGATGCTTCCTAAGGAGAGTAAGTGGGTAGAATGGGCCCAGGTTCTACCCTAGTTCCATCGTACTGTGATTGTAGGCAGGTGAGTTAACCTTGCTGGGGTTGGGCTCCTTCATCTGTACAATCAGGGAGTGACCTGGTAGGTATACTTCTGTGATGGTCTATTTATTCATTTCCATGGGTAACCCTTTTTCCCTAGTGGCTATTGTACTTTGATTTGGCTCCCTTGATTACTTCTTTTCCAGTACAAGGATACCTCCCAAACAAAATGAACCATCTGAATGCTGCTTGCTGAACACAAACCCAGGACTTACGAAAGGAATGTACTTGGAGAGACTTCACCTTGGATGCAGCAGATCTGCAGGAAGAGTTCCTGCTCCTTACAGATACACCTCTGAGACAGCTGTAGGAAGGACCACTTGGATCTCCCTTCATGAAAGAATTTTCTTTCCAACTGCAGGGAGGGCAGTTAGCAGATAGCTTCCAGGTGCAGCACCCTAAGGAGTCATCAAAGTTTTTGAGCTGAGGCCAGGCTCTTTCTGGGCAACCCTCAGTCAATAAGTAAGCAGAATGGGGTTCATAGGGCCTAGTCATTTCTGTTCAGTGTTTCTCAATGACCCACTGGGTTGGCAGAGACCTGTCAGATCTGCATTGCAGTCTGAGACTCTCCAGGCCAGTCCTGCTTCCTCCTGCCTTTCTTTTCACAGGTGGCAGGTCAGCATCAGGGTTGAAAGGCTTTTCCTGCTAATTCTGCCTCTTCTGTCTTTGTCTTTCGAGGGCATCTTCCCCTGCCCCAGCTTTCCAACGAATCTCTTATATTTCTAAGTCTGTCTCAGTGTCTACTACTTACAGAACTTAAACTGACATTCCCTTCTAGTGACTAAACAGTATATCTTACTGGATTGTGTCACCATTTCCTGCCTAATACAAGTGATTGCTGCCTCTTTACCACTTACAGCACTGGTCCCGCTCTAATCTTCTCTGCCTCTAGATAAGATTTACTAACACCCAATCATAGATTTATACCCTCTTCCTGACAGCACCCAATCCAGATCAAAGCCCCACTTAATTACGCCCTCCTCCAAAGTCTCCTAACACAAAGCCTGAACAGTACATCCTTTCTAACACTCTCACTGAGGTGTCCCAGGGTTCCCAATGGTGTACATTTTTCCTGGCTGTGAAGATAATAAATTCAATTTGTTCAGCTACAAATTCAATTTGTTCTTGGTGGTCTTTGGCCAGAGGACATAGGTAATAGTATGCTAGTAAATTATTCTAGTAGATAATTTACCAAAGAGGTTACTGCATCTCCTGTATCCATTTATTTGTTCATTCAACATTTATTCATTTTACGAACAGTTTTTGAGCACCTACTCTGTGCTTGGGACTGCTGGACACTAGGGGATTTGAGATGGACTATATGCTGCGGGCCATGAAAGCCTTGCAGCTAGAGGAGAGCTACTATATATTACACAGCAGCTGTGTGTCTGGCTCTGTGCTCAGTACTTCACCTAGATTATCTCTGGTCCTTACCATAGCCCTCCAAGGTAAAATTACTATTTCAGTTCTGCAAATGAGAAAACTCAGGCTCAGAGAGGTTAAATAAACAAGCTGGAAAGTGGCAGAGGCAGGATTTGCATAGCTCCAAATCCCATGTGTTCTTTCAGGGAGATTAAACTCCCTGAAATCATGCTGTGCACAAATCTGCCTCATTTCACTCCAAATAAGGTAGGTCATACATGGAATGTAACAAAAATGATACCCAAAATTTATCATTTAAAAATTAGCATTTTTTTTTATTGAAGGAGGATTTAAGCATGTTAAGGACTATGAAATCTTGTGATATAATTTGCTGTGGCCACATATCCCCTTTCTGTTTAGTTTACGATAATTTTATTAACATTAGTCATTATGTTAGTATAGAATTAGTCACTATATTAACATAATTAGTACATTAGTTTAGAATTAGTCATTATATTAGTCATCTCAGGCTGCCATAACAGAATACCATAGACTGGGTAGTTGAAACAACAGAATTAATTTTCTTACAGTTCTGGACCTGAAAAGTCCAAGATCAAAGTCCAGCAGGGTTTGATTTGTAGAGAGGGCTCTCTTCTTGGCTTACAGTTGGTGGCCTTTTTTGCTGTGTGCTCACATGACCTTTTCTTGGTGCTTTTGTAAACACACAGAGAAGGATAAAGAGAAAGAGTGAGAGAAAGAGTGTGCACAAGAGAGCAGGTCTCTGATGTCTCTTCTTGTAAGGGAACTGATCTTATCATGGGGGCCCCTCATGACCTCATCTAACCCTAATTATCTCCCAAAGGCCCTATCTCCAATTATCATCACGTTGGGGGGTAGGGCCTCAACATATGAATTTGGGGGGGCACAACATTTAGTCAATGACATATAGTCTCATCTCTGATGAAGCATCTTGGATTTTAGACTCTTTTACACTTGGCATGAAGAGTTCACAGGGGCATTGGGAAAAGCCTGCAGAAGAGAATGCACTCTGGGTTTTCTTGTTTCTTCTTCCTAAATCCAAAGCAACTGCACAGTTTCACATAGTCTTATGAAGTCATACCTAGTTTAGTGTGGGCCTTTCATCAGTGTTTCACAAGCAATCCTACTGCCATGGAGGGTGACAAGATTGCCGGCAGGAGGTGGTGGCATCACTGTCTAACTCAATTCCTGCTTTGTTAGTGCAATCACGGCAGCTAAATGGAAGGTAAAAGGTGAAGAAAGGGCAGAGCGCTGGGCCCCTTAGATACTTGCTACAGATAATATGATATTCTAGCCAAACCGCATTCCTTTTAAATTCTGTAACTCCTAGTTGCAAAATTCTCAAATTAAACATATATTAAATATTATCTTTAATTAAAAAAATTAAATATTAAATACACAAAATAATGTTTGTAACATATATAAAAAATAAAGGAGAATAATAAAACAAATACCCATGTACCTGGCCCCAGCTTGAAAAATGTGATATTAACAGCATTTTTTATGTCTCCTGTGTACCCTTTCTGATCCAAAACCTCTCCTGTTCTCTCCCCAAAGGTAAACATTGCCAGAATTCTGTGTTTCTGTTTTAAATCCCCTTGCTTTTCTTTATAGATTTTACCACATACGTATGTATACTAAAGTTTTATATTTTTAGTTTTGCAAGTTTTTGAACTATATATAAATGGAGTGCAAGATTTTCTTTAGCTATTTACAGTGATTACATTTCCCATTCCAAAATGTTGCCACAAATAAAATTTTAAAGAATTAAAGATATCTCATTTCAGGAAATATTCCCTTTTCCTGCTTTCATTAAGTGTAATTTGGAAGAAAAGAGAGCAATAGCAATGCTTCATGTTTTTAGTTGTAACTATTTACCCCTCGAGGCTCCGTGGTGTGCATATGGTAGGGGTGGAGGGGAGACAGAAGGTGGGGTGGCAGGTAAGGGAGGGGCAGACCTTCGCCTTGCTTCTGATTGTGAGCTGACACAGAACTGACCACTCAGAACATTCCATCCCCTGGGCCATTGAGATAGATTTGTGGTATACACCTGACCAAAGTCAGGTCAGGAGGTGTCATATACTGGCTTTTTGCCAGAACTATTAGGGAGAGACACACTGTTTCCACTGGGAACACAATTGTGCTTTGCTTTTAAACCTTTAGATGGTCACATCAGTAGAACACAAATTATATGGATAATCTTGCTTAGAACAACATGATTAGTGATTTTGCTGAAATGAAGGCAAACAAGGACAAACAATTTTGAAGAGTAGATATTGATAACTTATAAACTATGTATGTCTTTATCTTATTACTCAGTCACACATCACTGAGCCAGCCGGACTAGGTCACCATCCACAGAACACGTAGGCTTGTACAAGAGCAATCAAGTTCAGTCATCCTCAGTCGGATACAAAGCACAGCTTCACACAAATTTTTAATTTGTTGTTATGAATGCATATTTGTGAAGATAGGTGGACAGAACACATTTTAAGTAACAGTTTTTTAGCTTGAGCTCTATTTTTACCATATTTAGATATGAGATATATGGGCTTCCGTTTACTTGCCCTGGGCCCTAGTAATTGTTAGGGCTGGAACCCAGCTGGAACCTGAGACCATTGCTAGAGAACACCTAGCTCCAATCCTTAATTTTTCTCCAAATACATGTCAGTTCTTCCCTTTCCATCTCTGTCTGTTCCTATTAGCACCTCCTGGGTTCCTACCAGCAGAAGCCACCCTAACAAGTTTAGCACCGTGTCCACTCCTGCTGCCTCTGCAGCTTCCCACATGGCTTGTCAAGTGGCGCCGGCCCCTCTGGCCCCCACTGCCTGTGCAGACTTGGGGGGGGGGGCGGCAGCCGAAGGGGATTGTGTTGGGCTACTCTGTGTGTGTGTGTGTGTGTGTGTGTGTGTGCGCGCACACGCGCGCTCGCGCATTGGGATGGGGGAGGGGTGGAAAAAGGTAGGAATAACGAAAAGAAAATGAAGAGGAGGAAATACCTTGAAGAAATAAGTGAAATAAGATGTATGTGTGTACAAAACGATAATTGATAGGTACTTGTCCATGTGAGGACTTTAAAAAGAAATCAAATATGAGTGTAGAGTGTACCAAAGGTGGCACCCAAGGTGGCAGAGAGAACCATTTTTACACCAGCAGTCATGGGAAGCTCCCCTTGAGAAGTCCAGATATTGAGAGTTGGAATTTCCTTAAATTAAAGGGCAAATGTGAGCCAATCTATTTCAATGGGCAAATCAGAATTTTACATATTTTTTAGCCAAAGCCTAGTCAGATTTATTAAGAGTGCATAAAACTACTTTATGAGACTTTACCCCATTTGGCTGTCTCCCCTGCCTTACTTCAAGCTAAGCTTCCCAGTGAGATAAAGCTCCCTTAATCAATTGGCCGAGCTTAACTATGGCCTTATGATTCCAGATGTACTTTGAAAAGACCATTAATAATACAAACCCAACAGGGAGGTCTAGGCAATGGCTCAGGTCTTCGGAAATGCATCAGCAATAACTAAAGGCAGTTAAAGGTGAGGAGAAATGCCTATACTCGCTCCTTAATAACTGTAGCCCCAGAATCAGCAGTCTACTTTATGAGCAGAAATAGGGAAAAATCAGATAAAATAAGGTGAGAAAGAAGATTCAGGAGAAAAATAGAAACAAGAGGAAAGATACAAAGCAGGCGGATCAGGAAGCTTCATTACATTGTTGCCCTAGTGGTTGTGACTCCAGTGAGGGGACAATTGGAACACCAGGGGACACCACTCCTAGGCATGGAGAAAATGTAACAGAATGGTTATGCTGCAAACCACAATCATATGTTTGCAATTCCTGCCTTGGAAAGGAGATGTGAGAGTGAATGGAAATCCTCTCTTCTGGTGTGATCTGAGAATCAAACGCCTGCACCACCTGTATGCTCGTCATCATTGATTCCTGTCCCCACCTGAGACTTACTGAAGCAAAAGCTCAGAGATAGGGTCAGAGGATATTCATTTTAAACAAATTCTCCAGGAGGTTCATATGCACAATGAAATTTGAGAATTACTAGCTTAGAGGATTCCTAAGAACACATATTTTCTTTCATCTGTTTCCTAACCTGTGTTTTGACTGATGAGAAATGAAGTAACACTGAAGGGTGAACTCAGAACATCTATGTGAAACCGAAGCTTGCTTTCTTAAGTGTGTATCACTGAGTGAGCCAGCTGGCAGTGTAGAGGGCTGGGAGAGCATCCTCACTGACATGACCTAACCTAATTTGGAATTTAAATAATTACAAATTGCAGAAATTCATTAAGCTCATGAACACAGAAGAGGCATGAATATAAGTAAGATAAGATGGAGTATTTAGTAAGAATGACAAAATAAGCTCCAAATCTGTGATGCTTGGATAAGGTAACTATAGTCATTCTTACCAACTCATTAAGGTCAAACTCAGCTGAGCTATTCACTAATGTTGGACCCAGCTGAGTAATGGTTGCATAACAGGGTACTAAAATAGAAGCATCAGGTAACAGTGACTTGTGAAAGAGAACCCTGATTTGAATTTGAAAAATATAGGTGGCCAGGAACTAGGTGACATAACCAGAGAAAAGAGAATTTGGGGTAGAGAGGATTTTTTGGAGAGAACAGTGCATGTGCTGCAAGTCCTCCTTTCTTCCTCTAAAGGGGGAAAAATAGGCGGGGCTTTTCCCCTCATCTCTAGTGGAAGAGAGGTACTGCAATGGACTGAATGCTTATGATCCTTCCAAATTCATACGTTGAAGTTCTAACCTTCAAGTGATGATATTAGGAGGTGGAGCCTTTGGAAGGTGATTAGATCCTGAGGGTGGCACCCTCATGATAGGATTATTACTCTCATGAAAGAGAACCCTCAACCCTTCTGTCATGTGAAGATAGCGTGAGAAGAGGGTGTCTATGAGAAAGTGGGCTTTCATCAGATGCTGAATCTACTAGAACCTCGATCTTGGACTTCCCAGTCTCCAGAACTGAGAGAAATATATTTCTGTTGTTTATAAGCCATCCAGTGTGGTATTTTGATATGGCAGCCCTGATGGAGGAAGACAGGTGCTCTAAGAAGATAAGAGAGAGTTTGTTGAGATCATTGTTGTCTGCAGTTTGAGAGGTTCACAGTGACCACCTGAGGAGGTAGTGGGCAAAGTCTGGCTGCTGATGGGTGAACTGATGGATGAATGTTCTGGGATTGGCCCGCACCTTCAGGCCTGCTGTGAAGGATGCCTGTGTGTTCTCTTGCTGCAGATATGCACTGCACATACTGTGAATGCTGGGCTAGAGTTGTCTTAAGTTCAGAATGACTCCTGGATGGTCAAACGGGCCTCAGCAAAGGGAAATTGAGAATATGGTCAAATTTTTAGGATTTAGGCAACTAGATAGGATAGAGATAAACCTCCCCCAAATCAGGGGATCTTCATGGAGACCACCCTAGTGATGGAAGTTTTCTGAATGATCAGTGAATGTGCCTACCAGAAGAAAAGCCAGCTCTAGTGATCTGCCAAGCTCTGAAAGCTCTAGGTTAGTTTATGACGGGGCCCATCAAGTGAGAACTTTGCTCTGTCCCTTCTGTTTCCTCCCTCTCACTCCCTACACTCCTGTCTCCAACACTAGACAGATAAGAAACAGCAGCTGGCTATGGAGAGAGAACGTGAAGGAGGAACAGGTAGGACACCACCCCCACTCCTCTTCCCCAGCTTCCACCTTGCTCCTGGCAGCAGGACCCACCTGGAGGAAACTTTAAATGAGGATCAGAACCTTGCTTTTGAGTTGAGACTTTGCTTTGCAACTTTAAGTGATCATCAGATTTTAAATTATTTAAAGAGATTTAAAGGCATGAAAATGATTCTGAGTTTTTGTCCAGGAACAACAACAAAGTAAAATTAAAATAAAACAAAAAGCAAGGACTGTAGGAGACAAAAAATAAAGTTGCTTTGTAATTGCATCCCATGAGATGTTCTTGGTCAGTGTGCTGGTTATGTTTGGTTAGTGTAGCTCTGGAAGTTGTAGGCCTCATGTGTAATTTGAGCAGCTTTTTGCTGTTAATGTTATGCTTTTTACTTGATTACTCAGGCTGAAAATCCAGAACTAAGGGGAATCTGGGTTTGGTAGAGTTTGAAGTCTTGGGGGTCCTTTTAAAGAAAAAGATTATAGAATTACAGCTACAAAGTTGCCAGGACCCCTCCCAAATTCTTGGAAAATGTCCTTTTAAATGAGTAGCCTTGAAGCTTGAGCTTCCTTAGCTTTCTGGTATACCCACCTCTCTCTAGATGTCAGCTTCATTCTCCCCATCCCATCATCCAAACCAAGTCCTGTCAGCTCTGCTTTCAAAATATATCCCAAATCTCATTACATCACAATATCTCACTAACTCCAGGCCAAACCACCCTTGTTTCTCACCTGGATGAGTGGTTACCTTTAACTTGTCACCTGGATGCCACCTTTGCCCCCTTTTGCATATTTGATAGTCAGAGTGAGCTTGTAAAAACACTAATCAGATCCTCATATAACTTCCTTTCTCCAATGAGATCCTATTAAACTTTGAAGGAAATGCAGAATCCTCACTATATCTTATATGACCTTATGTGATTTGGTCCCTGCCTATGTTCTGACCTCATCTCCTGTCATCCTGCCCCATTGCTCACTGCACTCCTACCCCATCGGCATTCTTCTTGCTCCTCAAACACACCAAGCCCATTCCAGTCCCCAGACCTTTGCATTTGCTGTTTCCTCTGCCTGGAATATCTGTCTCTTTGATCGTCTCAGAGTTTGTATTCCAGATTTCCCCTCCTCATAGAGGCTTTCCCTGAGCACTTTACCTAAAATAGCCCCCACACAAGTGCACACGCGCGCGCGCGCGCACACACACACACACACACACACACACACACACACACACACACACACGATGCTACAGCCTGATTTCAGTCTCTGCTTGCCAATGCTACTTTAATTCCTTCATGATATTTAACATGTTCTAAGATTGTATTAATTGTTTCAGGTTCATTATATATTTTCCTCACTCTCATACAAGGCAAGAACTTTGTATCATTTAATGTATCCACATTTGATCAGAATATTTAGTACACAGAGAATGCTCAAACATATGTGTGAAAAAAAATGAATACAAGTCTTAAATAAATTCTTAGAGACTTTCCACTAATACAGAAGAGTTCGTTTCCAGCAGCCTGCATAAGGTAGATTTCACTGTAATGAAAACCTGCTTTAATTCTCCCCCGTTGATGATTAAATGAGAAGTGCCCAGAGGTTAGTGTGGAGACAGCATGAACTTGGGGATTCCACCAATAAGGATTTAAAAATGAGTGAGCTTCAGCAGCCTTCTTCACAGAGTTTATAGTCTATATGGGCATAGATTCACCCTGCTAAGCAGTTCAAGTCCTCCAGGGCCATCTCAGGCCCATGATGGAGACCAGTTCCTTCTAGTGGGCTTAGAATTTGTCTGGTACCTCTGGGGTCATCCAGACCCAGAGAGGCTGCTCTGGAGAGAAGACCCTTTGTCTATGTCCTCATCATCCTGAACCTGTGGAGTCTGGCCATCCTCTAACCACCCTCTCGCAGGAAGTGGGTATGACAGCAGTTTACTGTAACACTAGTTTGACAGCAGGTTACTATGAGACCAGCTGTCTGTGATGCTGCCAAAGAGGACCAGGACTATGGAAGAGTGAGCCTCCTCCTTGATGCCACCAGGTGCTGGGAAATCCTAGTCTAGTCTGTAAGTTAGTCGTATCTGTTGAGTGGCTGCTGGGTGTAGCAAAGGGAAAGAGCATTGAGTTATGTGAGGATTTACCATGTTGCTATGGAGACACATCCATGTCTTAGCATCTGCATTCATGAGGTGCTAACCAAGGACATACGCATGCTGAAATGCTGAGGAAATACAGAAAAAAAATGATTGGAATAAGATTGTATTAGTCAGAGTTCTCCAGAGAAATAGAACCAATAGGAGGATATACATAAATATATGTGTGTGTCTGTATATATATATATATATTTGGATAGGATATGTCCGTCCGTCCGTCCGTCCATCCATCCATCCATCCATCCATCCATCCATCCATCCATCCATCCATCCATCCATCTATCTATCTATCTATCTATCTATCTATCTATCTATCTATCTATCTGCCTATCTATCTAATCTATTTATCTATCTATCTCTTTGTATCTACAGGGGATTGGTTCCAGGACACCCCGCAGATCCAAAATCCAGGAAAGCTCAACTTCCCAGGAATGTAATTTTATATTACATATAAAATGATGCAGTAATTGCATATAACCTACGCACTTCATCCTGTATACTTTAAATCATTTATAGATTACTTATAGTAGCTAATACAATGTAAATGCTGTGTAAATAGTTTTCATACTGTATTGTTTTAAAATTTCTATTATCTTTTAATGTATTATTATTTTTTATTGTTTTTTTAGACATACTTTTGATCCATGGTTTGTTGAGTCCACTGATGTGAAATCCACAGATATGAAGGGCCAACTGTGTACTTATGTGTGTGTATTTACGGGTATATATATATATATATATATATATGAGTATATATATATACACAGATGTGTATATGTATATATATATGTATGTATATGAGTGTGTGTGTGTATATATATATATGGAGAGAGAGAGATTTATCATAAGAAATTTCCTCACAAGATTATGAAGGCCGAGAAGCCCCACAATCTGCCTTCTGCAAGCTGGAGACCCAGGAAAGCTAGTGGTGTAGGTCCAGTTTGAACTTGACCTGAAGGTCTGAGAATCAGGAGAACAAATTGTAAAAGCTCTAGTACAATGTCTCGTCTCAAAAACAGCCAGGCAGAGCAAGGGAATCCTCCCTTACCAAGCCTTTGGTTCTATTCAGGCCTCCGACAGATTAGGAATTGGATGAGACCCACCACATTGGGGAGGGCAGTCTGCTGTACTCAGTTACCAATTCAAATCTTAATTCCATCCAGAAACTCCATCATAGACACACCCATAATACTGTTTGACCAAATATCCAGGTACCCCGTGGCCCAGTCGAATTGACATGTAAAATTAACCATCACACAGATTAAGGGGGGGACTTCTAAAGGAAAATTTTGAGGATGGTGTTGAAAGAGGAGATACTTGTCTAAAGAAAAGTGCTGGGGTATTACATTTGCCCTGAATGTCTTTGCAGAAGTCTTACTGCATCTGTTTAAGCAAACTCCTCCCATGTGATGTCTTCCATAGACCTTATTATGAATTACATGTCTGGGGGATTCCAAGATGGCGACGGGTCTGGAGCGGCCGTGCCAGGAGACAGCGCGATCCTGAGAAGTGTGCGCTGTGATACCAGAGTACTAATTGCATTTCCAAGAGCAACAAAAAACGAATAATTCTTTCAACAACGATCCTACAACGACAAACAAGCAACAATAGGTTCGAGGTTTTAGGGCCGACACAAAAGAAGACTCCTGAGAGCACCCAAGCCCTGCTGCGGGTACGAGCGAGCGGCCCAGACAACAAAGGCCAAGTAAGCCAGCAGACGGCACAGAAACGGAGTGGAGCGCACCAGACCAGCCCAACTCTGCGAGCTCTGTGAGTCACCCCCAGCCCAGCCCCACTTGCGGGGCGAAGCCCGACTGCTCCCCGCCCGCCTGGCTCCCGCCTACCACACCAGGCTAGGTGCCCACAACAGAGCTGCCTCCATTTTATCGGGTGGGGGCGGACACGGCCGGCTTAGTGAGGGCAGGCCAGCCATCTCTGCTTGGTGCGGCTCCGCACTGAGACGTGCCATTTGCTTACCTCGACGCGGGGCATCCCTGGGCCTGTGGACTGGCCTACAATCCCACTCTCCCTGCGTATCTCAGATGGAGCTGGTAGCGTGGGGAGCTCCCGGCCAGCGTCGGGAGGGCAGGGAAGAGGAGCCCGCCCAGATCATCTCTCCTCCACACCCTGGGCGTCGGCCCCAGGTAAACTCCCTGTTTCCGGGAGGCAGATTCCATCTCTGGGGCCCTCAGTTGGGAAAAACCCCTAACTGATTTCTGGTGGGGAGAGGGGAGCCCGGAGAGCTCTCGAGCTACATTGAAGTTACTAGTGAGCTCTCCCGAAGGGCCAACCCATGCTGGGGGGAGTCAAAGAGGAATTGTGTGCTGAGGGACCCTCCCCCGAGGAGTTCACTCCCAGCAGTCGGAGAGACTGGACACCTGCTGGGCAGGGCGGGGCAGGGCACAACTTTGATGACTCAACTGAAAGACAAGGTTTGTAGAAGACACGCCTCAGCCCTGTCCTGAGCACACAGAGTGGGAAGGGGCCTGGCAAAAGGAGGCGGAGTCTCAGAAATAAAGAAAGAAAGAAAGAACAATTACACAACCTGCGGGAACCCTTTGCAAGGATCAATAGCCCCATCTAGTGTACACAGTGTGTGAAAATGCTCTGATAGCAAGGTGCAAAACACACACACCTTACGGGACTTGAATCAGAGGTCCAAGATTCAAGTGAAAATCCCTGCCANGGGATAGAGTGAAGACCACATAGGCCTATAATGCAGGGTGACAAGGAGCCGCAAAGGGTGCGTCTTGTAATCCCACCAAGATCTCATCCGGCCTGGGCTCATCAGGCCCACCTCTGTGCCTCCCCCCTCACTCCAGGGCTGCCCTTCCTGGTACTCCCAGGTGGCTCTGGGCTGAGCTGCAGACACATTTAAGGGAGGGGAAGGCTGTGCTGTGGATACAGCTTCAGGCTGCAGGTAACCAGGCGGGGCTTGAGCCTGCACCAGGCCCTGTGGATCAGCCACGAGACCCAAGTCTCCAGGCAAGAGACCCTCGGTGCCCGCTCACACCACCCCTAGGACCGAGCCGGGGTCTGAGCTGGATTGCTTGGGGGGAGGAGTGGAAATGGGGCCTCAAGGCCTGGG